>NW_005187597.1:92648-108544 GCF_000239375.1 Pundamilia nyererei
TTGTGAAGCCAAGTAAGAGGGTGTGTGTGTGTGTGTGTGTGTGTGTGTGTGTGTGTGTGTGTGTGTGTGTGTGTGTGTGTGTGTGTGTGAAGAGAGGGTCAGACAGACAGAATGTGTTTTGTGAACCTGGGACCCATCCACTCCTCACCATGTCAAATCCTGTTAGTCACGCTGGATGACAGAGGCACCAGGACTTCGATTTAAATAACTGTGGCTTAGTCCTTGCCTACAAATGGGAGATTTTCTATGAAGTCGTGTTTCACTGTGTGTTTTGTTGTCGTTGAGTTAGTTACTTATTAGTGCAGAACAAGTTTGCTTTAACCTCCTCCTCTTCCTTCACCTTTTCTCCCCCAAAAATATTTTTCTTCATTTTTAACTTAGTTATTTTAGTTTAGCACTTGCACTGTGATCATTAACCTTACATTGCATTTGCTGTGCTTAAATCATCAAAAATCATGAGAAAGCAACACATATATGAGAAATAAAATGCGTTTACTGCTTAAATCTTCATTCTTACACTGGTCAAAACACGTCATTGTTCTTGTGTTCGAATTAAGGTGTAGAAAAAATTAAGCACAGATTCAATTAAGCAAAAATATTTGTTGTCCTAAAAATGTTAATGTGATCTTCACCTTTAGACTTTTTGCTCAAATCCATTTTTGTTTTGCACGTGTCTTCTCAAACTGTTGAGGAAAATAAGCATGTCTTTTCCAAGTAACCTGGACTAGACATTCTGAGTATTTTGTGATTTGACTGACAGAAGCTCTTCTGTGCTGTCAGAGAGACAAAGCTCTGCTGAGTTTAGGGATTATCATTTCAAATCTGGCAATACTTAATTGATGCTTTCCGTCCAGTTTTTGCAGTGGTTCTCAATCCGGGGTCCTTGAGACTCAGAAAATTCAAATGCACCTTCTGGCAAGGTAACTCCTCCTGCTCTGAATCCCAAGGTTCACAATTAGGTGCGCTACATTAGTCGTGCTATTCCCAGTGCTTATCTCTTTCAGTTGTCATGTTTTGACAAGAATGCGAGGTGATGTCATCATATCGCGGATCTAGATCTTACAGCTTTGTTCTTCGGCTCTGTACAGTACTATCCACTGCAATAAAAAGTTGTTGTTTTTTCACTTGAGCTATTAAAAATGCATTAAATGTCAAAAGTTTGAGAGGAGCTATTAAAAATTCAATAGAAAATGTTTCATATGGTACCAACATGAATTTCACACATGATGAAGCAGAAAGCCAAATGGATCTCAAGGATGTGATCGTCTATGGGAAATGTTTCGGTCTCTGGTGTTTGAGCTTGATACCACCATCTCCAGCAGCTGTTGCTCGCTGTTTGTCAAAGGTCTGTGTTAGAAATGCTGCACCACATTCTTCAGATTAATAGCTTATTAGATTACTGTCATCCATCCAGCCATCCATACATCATACTAACTTTCACATCTATGCACTTGCGGGAGGAAGCCAGAGTACATGTAGAGAACATGCAGACTCTACACAGAAGGGTCTCAGCCAGCCAGTGGATCCAAATCCAAGTCCTTATTGCTGTGAGGCAACAGTACTAACCATTACACCACTGTGCTGCCATTTTTCACCTGGCAGTGTGCCTGAATTTCGTCATTACAGCAGTTGTGAGACCAGTTTGTTGTTTAGTGTTGAACAGGAGGGCAACTGATTATGCTGATTTCTACACAGTTTCTCATAGGTGTAAGAGCTTTACACTCATATCATTACAGACACCTGGAAATGCTCCACCAACAGTATCACGCACTCCAGCAATAATAAAATGCTTAAAAATACTCCGACCCCACCAGCTGTCTTAAATTTACACTTTAACCACAGTTTTGGTCAAAAGGTTTAACACTAAAGTTTCCACTTGTTCATTTAAGATTTCATCACAGACGGTTTTTGACCTTGCACAGCCTACCAACATGTAAATGGTAATTATCTGGAGTTTGGGGATTTTCTGGAGTTTGGGAATTATCTGGACTGATTAAACTGTCACATTCAACTGGGAATGAACGTCTGGGTTTAGCACCCTCATTCGTCGTGCACCTCACCTTTCCCTGTGTCGAAGGATATTTTGGCTCTTAAGTTCCGTTTTCGTAAAGACAGGAGAGTATGCCTCCAAACACCGGTGCATTTTAAAAAGCACCTTTCACGACCTTCACTTAAATGCTCAAAGAGATATTTGCATTTCATTGCAACGTTTCAATCCATGCACCAGCACCGTTTCACTTTTTGTGCCTGACTCACACCACTCCTTAAGGGAGACTAATTCTTAGACTAACACCTGTTCTGCCTACGTTTCAGCAAACAGAGCAGTTGTATAAGACAGTTGCAGTTACTGCATCGTGATTTCTTACTCTCTTTGATCATAACTGACACAGATAGCAGTGTGACTTAATCATCTGATTTATTTCCAAACAGGGCGTTGTGGGATGGTTTTCTTTCGTCCCAATTCCTTGCGAGGCCTAGAAGGGCTTAATCTTTTGATTCCCTTTATTAATTTCAACACTAACTATAATTGCAAAAAAAGACTTATTATTATAGTTTTATTTACATCAACACCTCACACTTGTAATATCTGTTCACTCTGCATTTAGCCCAGTCCCCCCCAAGAGGCCAGACTACCTATTAGAAAGATGTCATATTGAATTAGCCACACTTGTGTAAGCAGGCCTGACTATTCATATTGCTGAGATCTGCAGTTTCTATGCGTGTGTAGAGGTATGTGCAGCCTTTGGAGACATTCACCAATTCCTTGTGTATATCAAAAGCATATGTTCTCTACCAGATCCTATTAGGGATTTTGTGAATGTGCTATATTCTCTTCAGAGCCTGCGTCTTAACAGTTGAATGGATCCAATTTTTATGTCTACAAATGATTTTTAAATGCACCCCACGATTAAAAGAGCTTGTCCGACAGGACTCATTTTCAGTGCTTCTTTCAAACACAGTTGTTTGCTGGGATGTATTGTATATTTGGCATAATGCACACAATAAGCTGTTATAGATATAGTCTCTCTGATATAGTCTGACATCTGCACACATGAGTAGTTGCAGCAAATCTAAACCATTTTTGGTTTATTCGCCACACTTAATTAGGTACAATTCTTCAAGTGCTCCTCAAGAAAAATTTTTAATCAGGCAATCACATGGCAGCAACTCTGCATTTAGATATGTAGACATGGTCAAGACGACCTGCTGAAGTTCAAACCAAGCATCAGAATGAAGAAGGATGATTTAAGTGACTTTGAATGCAGCATGGCTGTCGGTGCCAGACTGGCTGGTCTGAGTATTTCAGAAACTGCTGATTTACTGGGATTTTCCCCCACCTCCATCGCTGAGGTTTACAGAGAATGATCCAAAAAAAAGAAAAAGCATCCAGCTGGAGTTCTCTGGGCAAAATGCTTTATTGATGCCAGACATATGAGGAGAATAACCAGACTTTGAGCTAATAGGAAGGCGACACTAACTCAAATTACTACATGTACATACCAAGGTATGCAGAAGAGCATATTTGAATACACAGCATGTTGAAGCAGATGGGTTACAGCAGCAGAACTGCAAACCACTCCTGTCAAAACAGGAAGAACAGGAAACTGAGGCTTACTTCACTCAAGCTGAACAACAGAATACTGAAAAAACCTTTCTCTGATATACAGAGTCTCAATGTCTCCTCCCACATTAGAATGGTACGGTTATAACAACAACAATGCCTTTTATCAAATGTTCAGGCTGCTGCTGGTGTAATGGTGTTCGGGATATTTCCTTGGCACACTTTAGGCCCCATAGTTCCAACTGAGAATCAACTGCCACATCCTACCTGAATGTCCCTTTGTGACCACAATGTAATAATCTGATGGCTGCGTGAATAACACGCCATGTCACAAAACTCAAATAATTTCAAACTGGTTTCTTGAAAATGGCAATAGGTTCACTGTGGCCTCCACAGTCACCAGATCTCAATCCAACAGAGCACCTTCAGGTATGAACGGGAGATTTACATGGATGTGTTACTGCAAATTGGCAGAAGCTGCGGGATGCTGTTGTGTCAATATGGATCAAAGTCTTTAGGGAATGTTTCAAGTACCTTGTTGAATTTGTGCCACAAAGAATTAAAGCACTTCTGAACACAAAGAGGTTCTGAATCAGCACTAGCAAGGTGTACCTAATAAAGTGGACAGCGAGTGTATATTATCACATTCTTTTTTTTCTAAGAAAGAAATAGCTATTTATGATTTCAGACAGTTCTAACAGATCTACAACAGTTAATTGCTGTGCACTCAGCGGAGAATACAGAAAACAGAGAAAACAGTGCTGCCGCACGCTTATAAAGAAGTCAAACGTGGTGCCCAACATAATGAAATGCATATTAGATGCCAGTCTATTCTGTGAATGTTTTATTTATTCACAGCAATAAAGACAAAGACGCAAGCAAGAGTTTACTTGAGCTTGTTTGCTTTATTCTTATGTGGGCACTTCACACTGGGTAAAGTTTTGCCTGACTTCAATTGTTATGCTCCGGCTTCAGTGCAGATGTGCTGATCCTTATTGACATTTTGTTATTCTGTCTGAAAGATTGAGTTTATATTCAACAATACAACCAAGCTGATTGTGCCTAACAGGATTATCTGCCAGCTTGCCAAAACACTGCCTGGAATCTGCATATCTGGCAACGCAGGCAGGAGAAACAAAGAGGCAAATTAGCAAAAGCTGTCGAACTTATTTTCTTTGTGGCCAAATTTTCATTTTGTTTATTACTTATGAAGGGTGTTGCAAATTTGATTGAACTGTGCAAAACAAGCAACCACTTTTAATAATTCTAACAGGCAAGGGTTTTTTTTTAAGCAAAACAAAACACAAACAAAAAGAGTAAAGAAAAGGAAAAACAAGCCAAGTGAATTCAGATGTAGTTGTTGTTATGCTTACCTTAATGTCCCACCCCAGATATCAGTTCTCACAAGACTTGCAATTTCTTAAACTGGGTCAAAAATTAGTTTTTAGTTGTTGGTTATGGATTCCTGCACTTGCAACTTTACTAGTGTGAGTCTCAGGGTGAGATTAAATAAAACTAATTTTAATCCTGTGTGGTAAAAGTTCTGAGAACCCCTTGCCCCAGTTTAATACCCTGAGTAGCTTTCTATCTGATCAGGGGCTCCTAAAGCTCTCCAGTCCTGGACGCAATTTAGAGAGAATTTGTCAATGAGTCTTAGACATGGTAGACACAGTACAATGTTTCCAACGTGGATTCACCACCTCTGGTGTAGATACTTACTCATAATTTGACATATTGATGCAATGATACATGGCCGACAACAGTTAGTTCAATAGTAATATTTTTAGTGTAGTGTGGATGAGATTTTAAAAATAGGACATAACCAATGGGCAATGACTTAATGAAGTACCAGCCTTTCACCCATGTTGCATCCACCTAGGGCAGCATCCTTTTTCATCAGTGTTCTCAAAACACAGCTGCAGCAGTTATTTGAGGTCAGAATCCCATTTATTTCTGAGTCTAACAGCATCTCAGGGACAACATGAAGATTTTAGTGTAAATCCCATTCACATTAATGTAAATGGACACCATATAGACAAGACTGAGAGGTAATATCGATAAAATGATTATTTCTCACAGGAAATGGTATAAAAGAAATGGGCTCCTGGATATAAATCCATATATAAGGGATTAAATTATCACCATTTGGTAAACCTAATTGCAGAGAGTCAGGTTTGCAGCTTCTTTGCATAAACCCTGACAGTGAGCAGACATACCTGACAGGATGCTCAATAGTGAGTTAATTACAAAATGATATATTTACACCTTCTATTGTTAACATGCAGTTACATTCATAGCTGTTCCAGTCAATATTTTGATTTGGGCAAAAAGATAAAATGACTGAAGTGTCACTGGTGGTGACAAATGCAAAGAGCATTTTATACAAACATTGCAGCTTTCCAGAGCATCTTAGACTTAAACTTATTGCTGCGGTTTTTCAGACCTTACCTTTGTAATCGATGTTCATTTCAGGAGCAGCAGCTGGCTATTTTGAGTGAAAAAACAGAAGACTTCATTCTGTCTGCTCAACACCACATGGCACAAAGACGTAATAAGCAATCAGAGTAAATCAGTTACATGTTTGTGAGGGTGGAGAGCATGCATGAAATGTGTTATTTGTGACGTCACTGACGTGAGATTAATATTTGTATTATCACAGAGATCTATGCCTTAGTGTAATTCATGTAGCGTTCATCCTCTGATAACTGCTTTTTAGGCAGTGGGGAGAGGACGAACAAGTAGAGAACTACACATCTTTACATAACAGCACTGTAAACTTAGATTTCTGGAAGCTAATGAAACTCCAACAGTTACAAAAGCCGTTGTGGTCACTGGTTAGTTGTTAACTGTATCCGTTTTAGATGCTGAGCATACTTATTTGTTTTCTGGGGGTTTTGTGTTTTCTGGGGGTTTGCTGCAAATATCTGCCTGCTGCAGTTGAAAATAACTATAAGGGTGGTGAGAGTAACAGAAAATTTGTGGACGGTTAAACAGTGATCCTTTAAATATTGTCTGTAAGCATAGGAAATACTTTCTTTTACTCAGGCATCTGGAGATAAATAATTCAACAGCTATGCATTCCCTTCCAAACATAACCCTCTGCTGTGCCTCAGATACTCTTTTAGCTCTTCTGTAGAGTGAAGGATATGTATTCAGGTATTATTATAATTACATGCTGTATAGGATGTGTTATTTATTACAAGGCATACACTTCATCGATAATAGGTAATATATATAAAGTCTTGCTTTCTCCGAGAATTTGCTGCATTTGGACGGTCACAGATGATCGCGCTGGAAAGTTAGCATTTCTCATTTACGATCTGAAGATGCTCTGGGGCTGTAGAGTGATACACTCCAGAGTGGTAGTCACTTTTAGCGCACACACACGTCTGCAAAAAAAAAAGTAATTGACATAAATAAAACAAAGCACAGGGTCTGAGTGAGATTTGATTTATTTATGCATTTATTTGTGATTAATTTGCTGTTTTCTGTGTGTCAGGGACAGAATACACAACCATCTGCAACAATAGAGAGTGTTTTTGTGTATGCGTGTGTGGGCGTCTGTGTGTTCGCGGCCACATGCTAAGCCACAGAAGGTTTCCAGTGTTAAGTCTCCCCTCTGGCTCTGTGAGAGAGAGAAGGAGGGAGATTACAGTGCCTATTGCCAACTTCAAAGTGTCTACTGGTGTTGTGCCAGGTCAGCATGTTTACACAGGAGAATTGGTGTTGGGACACACAGGATCATAGGCACACACACACACACACACAGTCTTCTGCATGCACATGTGTAGACACACCTTATCGCCTGCTCTGGCTCCTGAACATGCACGCACACACAACGCGCACACTGCCCAGAGTGTATTGGTCTTATCAGTGGTCCCAGTGAGTTAGGGGAGGCATTTAATCAGGGTCAGCGCACAGCTCTTGGCATCAAACTGATTCCACCATCTCTCTCTCTCTCTCTCTTCCTCCTCTCTTCCATGTCTTTTTTTTTCTCACTGCTCACTCTACTTTTCGTGTAGTCGGCTAAATATTGCCCAGCAACAAAGTTTTGTTCCGAAAAAGTTAAAACTGGATCACAGGAGTCTTCAAAATAGTTTCACTTTTCATAAACTTTTCCAGCTACTTTTGAAAACATTGTAATACTGTTGCCGCCTTCACAGTTACTCATTTGGACCTGTGTGGTAAATAAAGTGGTTTGAGTTAAATCAATAGTTAGACATTCTGGGAATTGCACACATTTGCTTCTGTTGGTGGAGTGTTAGCTGAAAGGGCACAACATAACAGATGGAAATGGAGGTCCAGCTAACCTGGATCTGTCCAACACGTACACCTAAAGAGACCAGCTATTAAATCACAGCCGATATAAAAATAGATAAAACCTTTTTTAATCCCACGTGTGTATATAGACTGGATTCGGCCCCCTTTTATCTTCAGATCTGCATTAATTCTTCATGGCATAGATTCAACAAGGTAATGGAAACATTCCTCAGAGATTTGGTCCGTATTGACGTGATAGCAATTGCTGCACGTTTGCACATCCATGATATCTCCCATTAAACCACATCCCTAAAGCTGCTCTATTTGACTGAGATCTAGTGACTGTAGAGGCCATTTGATTGAACCAATTAGATATTATTTGAGGTTTGAGGCTTTGCACATCATCCTTCTGGAAGCAGCCATCAGATGGGTACACTGTGGTTCCGTTGTGTCGTGAGTTCTCAGAATTGGCTCCCTGAGCAAAAGAATGACAACACCACGGGACGAAAGTTTGATACCATCATGGGGAAGCTCGCGGTTCTCCAACGGGAGATTGAGAGACCTGTGTCGGAGTGTTAAAGAACAGCTTTGAAATTCTCATGAGTTGTTTGCAAAAGAAAAATCACCATCATAATCCGGCTACCCCTTCGGCGCCACCTGTGGGCTCAAGGCTGGAGCCGAACAAAAACTCCCTGATAACGACTGTGTTGAGTCTGTTCCTTCCCATTCCATGCAAGGCCACCTGGGTTGGCTGGAAGACTGTTTACTTAGCCTGGCAGGGCCAAGGACACTGTCTCAGCTGAACTATGGACGCGCACATACATACATATACTGATACTGATAAGCACTCACTGACGCATCACCCTCCCTACCCCGGATCCAACGCCACCTCCAACGCTTACCTCCCCTCTGATGTGGATATCGAGTCAGCTGGAGGCGCAGCTGGAGGCGCAGTCGAAGATTGCAGCGGTCTCAGATCAGATGTACACACTGGAACACTTTCCCATGTTGCTTGTCTGTGTTTATTGTGCTATGGTGTGTTGATACCTGTGCTTTCCTGTATTATCCCTTTGTGTTACACATTTCGATGTTTTTTTCCTCGCTGCTTAGCCTGACCTGTCTCCCCAATGTGATGTTTGTGTATTGTATGTACGGTCGGCAAGGTCTGTCATCTCGGTTGTGGGCAAAAGACCTGCAACTGACAAATAAAGGCTATCTCATCTCATCTCATCATCTCAAAGGGCACATTTAACAACACTCAGTTGGTACTGAGGGGCTGAAAGTGTGCCAAGAAATGATCCCTCAACCATTACACCTCTGCCACAAGCTCAAACCATTGTTACAAGGCAGGATGGATCCATGCTTTCATATTGTTTACTCATCTTGTTCCAAATTCTGCAATCAGTACGCAGGCTGCTCAGACCAGGCAACATTTTTCCAATCTTCAGCTGAGCCTGTGTGAATTGTAGCCTCAGCTGCACCTGGGGCGCTTCATCTGCTTTAAGGTTTGACATGTTGTGCATTCTGAAATGCTTTTCTGTCTAAGTTAGTTGTAATTACCTTCTTGTAAGCTCAAAGTAGTTTGGCAATTCTCCTGTGATCTCTCTCATCAGCAAGACATTTTTGCCCAGAGAGCTGCCGCTCACTGGATATTTTGTTTCTTGGAGAAATAAATGCGTGAGAAAATCCCAATAGATCGGTGTTTTCTGAAATACCAACAGTCATGCTACACTCATAGTCACTTAAATCAAGTTTCGCCCCTATTCTGGTGCCTCTGCTGGATGTGTTGGCAATAGGTTCAAATCACGGGCCAGGGTATGTGACTAGTAAGGGTCCCCAGGCAAGACTCTCAACCACGTTGAGGAACCAGGACATGCTGATGACAAATGGACTGAGAACATGGAATTGATGTGCTGCGCATTGCAGGATGAATTTTAATAATTTAGGAGTTGGACTTTTCCTTTGTTGAGAAAACAAATAAAAACACAAAGAAGTTGAAATAAGCTTGGCAATCTTTATTCAGTACCGAATCTTACAGATTCTTACCGGTGATTTAATTAGAATAGTTTAACATTTTAAATTACTTCTACAATATTTTAAGGTCACGGAAAGAGAATTTGTGCGAAGTAATACACAAGAACATAAATTGACAAATTGTGGAAATATTCATATTAAATGCCAGTTTTGGAGACTTGACATCAAGCTGAAATATGCAGCAACTTCTTAAAATCCTTGCAGTTTGAAGGTTGCGGACCTTTTGTTTAGTCCCTTACTGCTAAAATTCCCCACATTCCAGATTACAAAACATCTTGTTGGGAATTAACATATCTTTACATAATAACGTATTATAATGAGTAGCTTCAACTGAGCCTCATTCAGACTTTTCTTGAAAGACAATATATGGCACGACTGAGCATCAAGTGGAATCCTAGACAAGCAGTAAGATTTTAGTAGGATCAGCAGACTGTTATCTGAGCCGTGTTGTCGGCTGTGTCGTGTCAAACTGGGGCAATACTCTCTTTGTTTTCACGACATAAAAAGATAGTGGCTTTATTTGTTTTCCTTTTTTCAGAGCATTAGCAACTTAATGTTCTTTGATGTACAGGAGCTGATGCATGTTTGATGAACACGCTGTGACTAAGAAGATAATTGAAACGCAAACGCTTAGTTTGCCACCTATTTCCCTCCAACAGTTTCCTTCTCTGTGTTTTTCTCCTGCTCCCTTTCCCACAACCTAAAACCGACCGAAAACTTTACGACCAATTATTTTCACCCGTTCACCCGTGTGCTCTCCCCCATCCATTCTTCATTCTCCCCGCTGTTGTTAATATTTAACAAAGCTGTCAGATTTGAAGTGTATTGAAGATGGTAAGTGTTTCTCTGTTGCTATCCAGTATAATACTCATGACCTTGTTTTTCAAAGCAAGCAGTTGAGGGGTTTTTAAAATGTTCTTTGAGACAACAGCACTTTTGCATTATTGTTGACTTAATTGTTTTTCACTTGTTTGTCAAGTGTTTAGTGTAAATATTCTCACAAATTATTTAATATCAAAACTCTCTGATGGGAATAAACCAAGGATCCGAATCTTCTTTAACACACTGTAACATATAACAACGCAGGATCTGCTTTCACCAGCTGGAATCACTGGATTACACATTTGCTATTTTATTCAGTCACTTCATTAATAAATTATGAAATAATGACTGAAACAGAGCTTTGCGCCCAAGTCCCGTGTTTGCCGATCAGTGCTCTGCAGATCATTGGATCAGCAGCGTTGCAGCTAGACTCAGGTGACAACGTTTAAGCAGTGTTGGCAGCTGTGGATTGCGTGCAAGCCTGTTCCAGGGCAGTATGTCAGGTCTGCACAGCGAGGGTAGGAATTAGTTCACTAGGCTGACAGAGGCAGGTTATATAAGTCTGAAATTTTAATGTAGGGAATTCAGTGAGAATGGAGAGCCCTGGTCAGAGCTAACAGTGGTATGGGTTTGACTCCACGCCAGCTACTTGCAAGAACGTGTTATAAATGTGTCCATTACTCCTGAATACCTGCTGTTAACAAAAATAGACCAAAGTAGACTTGAAGTGAATGAATTTAGAATTTTCAGGGAAACATGTAGCCTATTAAAATGCAACACTGCAGACAGAGAAGAATTCCAACCCACATTTTTTTCCATCATAGATGCCTGTCACAGTCCAGTAGACATTTCCTTGTGATAGATGTCATTCCATGTATGCCCTACAATAAATGAGTGACAGTGGTTTCCTTCCTACAGACTCCCATTTTACAGGCTATAAATTTATGCTAGCTGTTTAGCTTTTTTGTCTGCAATTACTTACCAAAAGTAGTTTATAAATACATTTCAGAGTCTCACTTTAAACTCATCATTTTGGTTTTATACACAATGTTTTCAGACTTAAATAAAGAAAAACATAAAAAATATACAATTTATTAAATTAAGGGAAACAAAAACGGAAAACCAAAACAATCGACTCTTCTTCTTGTTTTTAGCAGTGAATAGGGACACTGAACAATTAGCTACAGTATAAAGCAGGTACCACTTTTGAATGTTTAAATGTTTAATATCTCACTTTGGAACCCAACCAGCGCACGTCTATGTGGTGCTTCTGTTGCAAGCTCACTCATTGTTAGCTGGAGTTTTTCACACACAAAAAAGTATCTGACTGAGGGAAATTGAACCTACTATGACATTAGAGGTGAAATCAACCACATTAAATGAGATGTGAGATTTATTGCCACCCGTACAGTTATGTGACTGTGAAATAATTGAGGAGAAGGGAGGTGAAGGCTATCTGACTGATCAGCCATGGTCACTAGTGGCAGCACAATCTGTCATAGTTAACACCTACTTACTCCATGTTAACCACGGGGCATGCCTCATTATTCACTCCCTCACATGTGAGAGGCAACATGTGAATATATCAGCACATGCACTATTACTATGCTCCGTTGTGTGATGCATTGCAAAGATCTGCCCAGGAAGAGAAAAGGAAAAAAATTATGAACGCTTAAAGAAAGACAGGAAATAAATGTTCAGTCCACTAATAAGGAGCTATAGGCTTCATATTTTGATGTAGAGCAAAGACACAGGAGTGGTTATGGCTATACTGACACATTGTTTAGCTCACCAGTGATGATTTTTTTTTTTAATTTCAGTACAAGATGAAATATGTATGGGGTTGTTTGGTAAGGGTGTCAATCATGAGCAATAACAAACTCTCTTTCAGGACAGCTCTAGCAGCATCCAAGTAGTCGTAATAACTTTAAACCCAATTAGCCAGCGGAGCTTATCCTCCCTCCTCCACCCTTTAGACATGCCCATGCCTGCAGGATCACTGACAGACAGACAGACAGACAGACAGCTTGTAGTTAAGTTTAAAAAGATCTGAAAATGTGCAAGCAGTGGCATGCAATTCAGTTAAATTAAATTAAATTATTCATATATTGCCAATTTACAACAGCAGTTACCTCAAGGTTCTTCATGTTATAAGGTAAAGAATCCCAGTAATCGCATGACACCTTATCAGTGAGCTTGTGGTGACAGTGGGAAGGAAGAACTCCCTTTTTTTACTCCCTTTTTATAGGAACCAGACCCAAGGAGGAGCACCCATCCACCCTGACTGGGTGGGGGTGAGGGGAGGGAGAAGAGAGCAGAGAGAGACAAAAGGCAAACTATAGCAAAGCGAGACAGAGTTTATTCATTGTTAATGATTAAATACAGTAGTGGTGTATGAACCACTTTTTTGCAGTTCATATTAGTTCAACAAGCACACAATGATTGTGTCTGTTCCAGAGGTGGGTGTTTGTCATGAAGGACTCGTACTATCTTTCTAGCCACATGGGTTTTGATTGTGCTTAATGCAACCAGCAGTTTGTCTGGGTCCTTTTCAGTACCACAGTGTCAGGTTCTTGTTTTAAGTTTGTTAAATTTTGCTTCCTCTTTCTTCACAGACTCTTGTATTTATAGTGTTCTCATTTCCTTCTTTTCCCATTGCATTACTGTATTTACTCACTGTATTGTATGTTGTTGCTGCTGTGTGGGGTTTTTTTTTACATCCTGTTTTATTTTGGCAATGCCTTTCCTTCGTTTTGTCCCCTGTGCTTTTAATTCCTGTCTTTGAAATTCTAGCCACCAAATTGCAGTCTGTATTTGTTGCCATCTTGTCTACAGACAGAAAGAGTGACATTAAAACTTAAAAAAGTGCAATACAACATTGCTAGGGACCAAAGCAATAGCAGGAAGGCTATACATGTTCGTAACCAATCATCCAGTAAGGAAATGCACATGTTACACTGGTAACCAGTGGTTTCTGGGGTCAGTTTAAAGACTTGTGTTGCTGAGGACTAACTCTATGACTAGACTAGAACCACCAAAATGCTATAATGGTTTCAAAACACGAGTCCACAAACCAGCGAGTAAACGCATGAATTACACTGAGATACAATCTGTGGCAATAACTGCCTTGAGGTCATTAGTTAACAGCATCTGTCTGTCAAGCACCTGGTGGGTGAACTGCCACACCTGCTCGTCCTGTGCACTTACTTTGCACCACAATGGCAAGATAAAGGGTTTCCTATGCCGTCTGAGCCAAGAATACAGGAGCAGACGGAGAAACATGACTTAGCCAGCCAGCCGAGAGCTGTTTTCCTATTGAAAAAGCAAGAGAAAAGAACTTTATTAAGAGGCCCTGTATGCAACCAGACCTTGGAAGATGTGACAAAACATACTCAGTGAACGACTCACTGGTTGTGCTATGTGGAATTAATACATTGGATATGTGGCTAAATTGTCCTCAGCTGACTTCCCTTCCCTCATTGGATCTCTTAGTGCCCACTAATTTAAACTGGTCTTGCTTTACCACCTCTGCTGTATTTAAATAATTCAAGACTGCAAATAATATTGCTGGTATAGTGTTACTAATATATAGTATAATTAAAAGAAACACTTATGTTTATACCTTGCTGCTTTTTAATGCTTTAGTGCATAATTACCCTGTAAAATGTGACACACTTATATTTGCTACTTTTCTTGCTTTCTTTTATCTTGAATCTTTTATTCTGTTCCCCGTTTAAGTTACCATATTTATTTTGTCATCTTTTCTCTTTTCATCTTTTCATTCTCAGTTGGCTTCCATGCAAACTTGCTTTTCATTTTCTTCTTCTGTTTGCACTTCCAGCCCCTCTCTGCTGTCTGGCTTTGTCAATTTGTTGTATATTCACAAATGTTGTTCTGCATTGCCCATTTCCTTCTTTTTCCTTCTGGGTTGACACAACTAATCGATACATATATTTCCACAGCCTACATTTTGTTTTATTGTGCTTTCCACGAGCTCAGCAATAGTAGACTGATTGCATCTAGAAAAGGAAAACCCTTTGAGGCAGATGCAAACAAATTCTACAAATTGCTTCATTCATTTGGTAGCACTTGAGGTAATGTTACTGCGACAAGTGTCAGTTTTTGTTGACATGAATACGTGGCAGTGTAATCTTTTAGTATTCTGGCTCCAATACTGCTTCAAGTGCCACTGAAAATATAAAAATTGCAACTTGAGTACAGATGAAACCCCACAAAGCAGCAGAAGACAAACTTGAAAGCCTTATAATGAGAGTTTGCGTTGAGAGTTTGCTCAAAGGTGGCATTAAGAGAGCATTAAAACATCTCACTGCTATACAAACAGTTAGCTAGCTTTAACTAGCAATAAAAGGAAAACTTTATTGCATTTTTACATTTTCCTTATTTACTTATAAACTTATTTATTGGGCTCTGTTCCTGCCTTTGTTGATCTTTTCTGCTCTTGTTTGAGTAGAGGCCTTTTGGCTACGAGTATTTTTATTCTACTCAGACAGAACTTTGTTACCCTGGATAATAAAAGGAGCATGGAACTGCACTGCTCATTGAAAGAGGAGTGAAATAAGCCATCCATGTCCACTGTGAATGGCCCTCTTTGAACAGAGGCGGTGGCTTACGCCCACTCACATCCTGGGCCATCTGACCTCAGGAAATCACGTGATAGGGTGGGG
The DNA here is from genome assembly GCF_000239375.1 of Pundamilia nyererei. Classification (NCBI taxonomy): domain Eukaryota; kingdom Metazoa; phylum Chordata; class Actinopteri; order Cichliformes; family Cichlidae; genus Pundamilia; species Pundamilia nyererei. Next base: position 108,012 of record NW_005187597.1, read on the forward strand.
CCACGTTTCATAATGGGTTTACCCAAAACCTTGGCTGATTGTGACCTACACCCGTTTTCACACCTTAGCTCATGTGATTAGGTAGAGGATCAATAGGGCGTTCATGACCCTGCTGGGGACACTCCCATAGGGCTTAAAATCTGGGACTTTTCACCAATTACTCTTAGAACTGAAGAAGCTTCTCGGATGAGAGGTGAAACGTCTTCAAGGAAACTTAAAGAAGTCCAGATTCTTTTCTTTCCAAGTTCCTTAGGTTACATTCTTATTTTATTTTCCTTTATCTGGGAGTTTTAGTTTCTTCTTGTTCTGAAACTCTTTTTCACTTATTGAAAACTATCAATTCAGAACCTTAGCATTAAGACCAGAGGCTTTAAAAACAGTTTGAAAATATGCGCTTACTTTCTGTCTCTTACTAAATATTTTTCTCTGTCCACTTGGGCGCAGCAAGGGAAATGATGTTATTTGGCTACCATTTCTTCACACTAGCAGGTGCCGCCTGTCCCTGTGACACTTGCTGAGATTGGCAGAACAGT
>NW_005187597.1:108639-131616 GCF_000239375.1 Pundamilia nyererei
AAGTGGTTTAATGGCTGTTCAAACTCCAAATGCAGGGGCACGTATTACTGTAAATCTCATCTATATGTGTTCTCTAGGCTTCATTTGATAGAATTATACAAGCTTATGCAAGGAACAAAAAGCAGACTCTAAATGTTGTCTACGTGTGCAGGATTATTGGAAGCTACTCTTTTGTTTTATGTTTCAAAGTCCACTTAAACACTGAATGATACACAAAAACGAAATCCTATTGAGTCAATAGGATCCTATTGAGTCAATAGGATTTGGGAAAAAAAAACAAAAAACGTCACCGTGCTTTGTGTTTTGCCGTCCTGTCACCACGGCTGTTACAGACCATCCTACAAGCAACGAGTCGCGGATCATTTTGCTCTCTGTCCAGCACACTTAAGCCTGACAGTAAACCCCACAGTAAGTTGCTCAGTAAGGCTGTCAGCCATCTGTTGGAACAGAAAATAAGAGGGAAATTTCTTGTCTTGGCAGCATAGAAACTGTGAAAGATACAAAGCAAACAGAACACTGAAAAAAGAAACAGACAGACGCACACTTACACAAGCAACACAGGCAGGCAAAACAGACGGACTGACAGAAAAGACATAGTCAGATGTCGGTCGTGACAGCTAAAGGAAAATATTTTGATTTGTTGTCTTTTTCTGCGCACACACATATACAGTCAGTCAGAGTGACGGCGAGAACCTCTCATCAGTCACACGCAGCGACAAGAAGCTGATCACAAACAAAAAAGGAGCTGAACAACTTGAGACAGCATGTCATCGCCTCTATTTTCTCCTATTGTTTCAGGTTAACTTACGTAGCTTCTTTATATTACTATTTTTTAACAAAACACATGTTATCTATCAATATTGCATCTGTTTAAAGCCTAAATTTTTGTTTTTTCCAATCCAGAGCTTGTCTGTTTTATTTGTTCGCTTGTTTTTACGGCCCTTAACTTTTTTGTTTGCCATTGTTTCTACCTTATTATCTTCTTTATCCTTCCAATATGTTGGCTATACCCTCTACTTATTTCCTCCCCACCCTGCGATCAGTATCCTCTTGTTAACATGTGATGTATCGACTCCCAGGTCTAGGCCTTTAATGCGTCTTATGGGCACCTGTCTTTCCAAAATGCCACTTTGCTGTTTCCCTTGTTGAGTTCACAAAACTAGTCAGTTGTCATTGTGCCTTTTACAGACTTTTATTAGCAAAATTTATTTATAGCACACCTTTAAGCTGAGCTTTTAAAAGCTCACAGTGTCCCATGCACCAGTATTTTAATGCCTTTGAAACTGCCCATCTACTGAAGATTTGATAAGGAGTTTTAAGGAGCACATAAATTAAACCCTGACATCATCTCTATGGTCAAAACTGGTCACGGTACGACGACAGAAACTTCATGGGTTTAGGAAAAATGTTGGACTCAAAATTGTGGGTTTGAGTCATCACTTAAGTGTATTTCCATCTTATTATTCCTTTTTTTTTAAAGAAAGTTTAAACGAATCAATAAAAAAGGTAGAAGACAATTCTTGTATAGAAGCTTTTGCTTACTAAAAAATATAAAAAGGACACCAAAGGTGATGTTTAAGAACTATATTGGACTCTTTGAAAGTATTTTTGTCAATCATGACAAGATGCTGAGAAAAGACTAGAAGTCGATGGTGATTCAGGATCCAAATTTTTGCTTGGTTAACCTTGTTCAGATATATTATAGCTGCACATAAATGTATTTATTGATTTTCTACAAATAACTAATCTAGATAACTGCTTTAGCTATTTAGGATGCTATAAACGAATCATTGTCATAACTTATGCTCTTCTCGGTTGCTTGGTTAATATCAGGCTCTGACAGGGAGGCATAAAAGCAGCAGGATTGTCTGTTAACGTGTCCTATTGAAGCAATGCGGTGAATTAAGCTTTTTTTTTAATAGAAGTAGGTTTTGCGTTGGTGTAAAAACAGGATGAAATGCAACACTTTAAACAAAGCCATTATGTAATATTGCTAATTAGCTATGTGCTGTGGTTGCTAATGCAATGTAACCATTTGGAGCACTCAATACGTGGTTAAAGCAGGCTGGTTCAGTAACTGATTGTTCAGATAAAGAGTGGTTTGGAAATGCATCAGAATAATGGAAACTCTAAATGGAAAAAAAAAATAAAGGTATTAAGCAAACCTTTGAATCAAAGCAGTCACCTTTAAAGTTCAGGGCGCAGACTCTGGCTCTTTCCTATTTTCTCTTTTCTTCTGTCTGTGTAGTACTGACATGGACAAAGTCTCCTTCTTTTTTTCTTGCTTCCTTTTTCCTTAAGTAATCTCTTGTTGCCACCCCCCCCTCCACCCACCCCTCCTCTTGTTCTCTGTTTTCTCCGTTTCCTTTTTCTGTTTCCACTGCATTTCCACGTTTCCTCTTCGTTTCCTTTGTCTGAGTCTCTCTCGCGCTCGCTCGCTCTCTTCTGGGTGTATTTCCGCTCCTCTCTGGAGGAATAAAAGTTTTTGAAGTTCCACCAGAGGAGAAGCGCCTTCAGCCCTAATACACTTCATCCTGGTTACTGACGCTTACAACATGGCCTACTATTGTCTGCCAGAGTGCTCTGTCAACTTTAGGGAATTAAACATGAGGCAGCGACTCAGCCCAACACAGACATGCACACGCAGAAAGAGTCTCACAGTTATGATCCAGAACTTCTTTTTTCACAGAGATGAGTCCAAAAATGTATATGAAAATGTGTTTTTATTGATACAAGAAATTCCTTAGATGGATTGTTGCTGTTCTTAAATTGATTTTTTTGTGATATATCTGTCTAGCTGTCTGACTGGGCAACATTGTTTTAATTCCCTGTAATTGTCTGGTACTGACGTCTTTTATTACATCAACTAGCACAACGCTGGCAACCACTGACAAGGAACAAGCATTAAAAATGAGCTTTGACACAATATAGCTAACATCTATGTGGCACATTTCTCTTAAAATAAACCAAAAAATGTATACTTAGATGTATTAACTAGTTATGCAAAAAACAAGTGCAGTGTTTTGATGTGGACTGCAGGCCAGGTATTAACACTGTGTTAGTACTATGTGATTATAATGCAAAGGTGCATTCAGTAACTGTTATCAAATATTCTGTGTCATGCATGATGCAAAAAGAATCCTTGTTTTTAGCTCTATGATCAAATATTCCACCGTTAAATCTCTAAAACACATGTTTGCATTATAGTTGACTGTAGCACTGATAAAGCAAAGTTATATTTATTCAACCAGGAAAGCCAACTGGCATAAAATAACTTCTGCACTCTTAGACTTCTTTTTTAAGTGTGTCCTATTTAAGTTCGCCATATGGATACAAATAATGATTTCCAAGCCTTTTTTTCCCTTTTTTTCTGTAATTAAACATAAATTTAGCATTTATTAAAGTGGATGGCAAATTTGGGACACATTAACTTTATCAATATCATTTTAAAATAAGTGGCACAGCCTGTCAGTGTTTTCAAGCCTGATAATTCTGATTAAAGCTGCTGGGATTTTCTGTCTGTATCTCTTTAATTGTGATTGATCTACACTTAATCAGGAAGCTGGGGTCATATTGCTTGGCAGAAGCACAGTGTAATATTCTTTTACTGAGGCGAGCTTTCATTCAGATGAACTTCCTCATCTTGTTTGCATATTCAGCGTAGACATTTAGGCTTAGTGAATCAACAAAAGACCTTCTGATTAAATCAGTATTTATTGATTACAAATGTCTGTTGATAATACAGTACTGTAAAAAAAACTTTTGAGCCCCTTCATTTCTGTTTTCTAGGAGAATGTGAAATAGGTGCAGCAATTTATTGGAACATGGGCAAACAAAAGTGGAAATCCAGTATATAAGGCAGATTTTTGGCTGATAGCGCTTTGGGAATCATCTTGTTGGTGCAAAAATACTGTTTTGTGCCTGTCAAACTTTGATATCTTTGACATTTTTCATAGATTCAACTAAAGAAATTTGAGCAAATTATGTGTCTTTGTGATAGGCTATGCAAAAGATACCATCTGAAATGGGCTCTTTATGAAGTTTTCTGTCATGTTGTGTAGACAGAGCACTGGCTCATGTCTTAGGTGGATTTTTAATGTCCGAATGATTCATGGAACATTCCTTCCTTCACCCACACGCTGTGCCGGCAGATGACCGCCCCTCCCTGACCCTGGTTCTACCTCTTCCTGTTAAAAGGGTGTTTTTCCTTCCTACTGTCCCCTAAGCACTTACTCACCCAAGTTTGTCAATGCGATAACTTGAGTACAAGGTGACGCCGGGTTTTCGAACTGATACCACAGTTTTATCACCTAATCTCATTGACCTTGACCTCAAAGTCAGAGTTCATCTTTTTAATATGACGTCTAATAAAGCACAAATCTATACCTACGATTAATACTGCCATGGTTGTTAAGGTTTGAGGTTATGAACTCAGTGATTTTAACTTATGAGAGTCTCACTTCAAAGGGTGACTGGGCTTCAAAGGCAACTGTGACTCATTATTGTTTGTGTGACAATTAAAATAATTGTTGTTGAGTGGCTACATACTTAATCGAAAGTAACATCTTGACCCTGAAGCACGTTTTATTTTTTAAACCATTTTTAGAGGAAACTGATGACAGCTATTATTCAAAATACATCTAAATTTCATTTGCATACTGTATCTGCTATGCTTATACACATCATGTCCATAATAAATGCCATGACATATTTAGCCTGTACGCTTTAGGATATCTGTATGCTTGTAGTTGCTCAATGTACAAATTAAATATGCATCATGGGATTTTGCTAGGAGTTAGGAGTTAAGGTTATTTGAGAACCTTGAATATAGCATCACCTGTGGTTGATTATTGGGAAAAAGGATTAAATTTATGATATAAAATTGACCCAATTATGTTGAAAAAAATCCACTAATACTTTATAACGCTGACAAATTATGTTTTGTGTTTCATTTGTCATTTAAATACACTTCAAACTCACCTTTTGAGCTCTTTGGTGTTTTATCAGGATCATAATATGACATCCATGCTTCCCTAAGGAGGTTAATCAGCTTTAATGAATGATGCCATGATTTTTAGGGGTGAATGCAAGCAGATGATTAGAGCATTCCTTCTCTTACTAGTCAGCACCAGAAATACTTGCTGGTATCATATTTTATTATTGTTAATGGCAATAAACTATCAGTTGTAAGATGTTACTCAGCAAACTGCCTCTAGTCCCAGCAAACAGCAGCAGCTCGCTCCGTGATGGAAGGTTGTAAACAAGCAAGGTGAAAGGAGAGCTGATCTAAGCAGGCAAAGAGGAGGAAGAGACTGCTTTGAAGATAGTGGTTACTAACAGGGAGCTAATGGAGCTAAACGGCTAAATAATTATTCACAGTTGCTTTTAGCAACTATACAAAAACATAAGCCATAAAACACAAGCATTAGCTATGACTGTAACATGACTATTTATGGAAGGACACAGATAGCCAACTCCTGTATTTTGGCTGTGGTAGAGTAAACTGCCATATTCCCTCTTGTAATCTGAACAATGCATAACTACATTGAGCAGAAGGGCATGGATGCAAAGAAGAAAACCTGCTAGCGCTAGCACCACTAACAGCAGCAAAGTGAGCTGGCATTTTGTTATGCACAGTGCAAACCGCCACACAATTTAGCTGCAGAATATGATTAATTGATTCAGTTAATCACATTGTACAGTATGTATTTAAGTGCAATGAATCAATTCATAAATACACACATAAAATCTATCAAGACAGTCGCTTAGCAACTTATCTCCTTTAGCTTATTTTACTTTGTGGATGTTTTCTGAGTAACTGACACTATAGTTTATTAGTGTGCTCACTTGATTGCTTGGTTTTCAGTTTTGTTATGCATTTTATAGGATGTTTAATAGCTAAACACAGTTGCACAGCTGAAATTCCACTATAAAGGTTCCTTCGTGTCCAAACAGTGCTGGCTAGTTTGCATTGTTTAGACTCTCACCCTCTATCGGTGACTTCTGTATGTCATTATGTAACACACTGGCATAATTTTGTTTGGCCCTTTAAAAAAAAAAAGAAAAGAATAAACAGCTGCCTCGCTTGCAGTTTTGGTTCAAACTTTGATTGATCTGGGTGGTTCATGTTAGAAGGGGGAGAAGCTCTGAAAATGTCTGAGAATTTAATAGAAAGAGGCACTGTGTCAATGTACAGGATGAAAACAATGATGTGTGTAAGATGTGCACTCAAAGTTTTGAAACATTTAGGACTCATAAAAATTAGACCCATCTGCCCACAGGCCTAACACCTCCGTGACTGGCCCCGGGGCTGACATACCACCACATCACACTGGAGTAAATGCAACTTGCTAAAGTAACAGAAAGACAACTGTGATGTCTACAGGCATGGAGGAAAAAATGGAGAAGCCCATTAACCACAGGTCCCCACAGACTGACCGGATGGGGTAACCTTCCAAACAAGCGAATCCCTCATTATCGAATCTTTCATTCAAGAATCATTTCCAGTGGATCAACTTCTAGATCTTTTACAGTTTTTCCGCACATGAATTCTTTACAAAAGCAGAAAGACGAACTGCTCACCCATCAGTACTTCATCTTTCGACCTTATGCTCAGCAAATTCATTGACACAACCACTCCAATCTAAAGTCCTGACAGTGCATTCATTCCGCTCTCTTCTTCTTTTACGCAACTTTTTTTTTTTTGCTTTGGCTTGTTAAACACTTAAAATGCTGCTAAAAGACACTTGTTGCCATAAAAGCGATCCCACACATACAGTAATACACTTTCCAGCACGACCAGTGCCAGCAAAACTTTTCAGAAGCTCCGCTTATTTTTAATTAGTGGAGTTTGGAATAATTGAGTAAATATGTGCAGCTAAAATTCAGTTCATAAGGAAAATGTAAACTACATAAAGTTCAGCTCTGGCTCCCAAGAAGATCCAGGACTTGACAGCAAATATATGCATTCTTTGCAGTGTGGTAGTGCCCGCTTAATACTGGGCTGCTTTTACCGTCTGGGCCCTGGGGCATTGTTCTGGCTCCCTCTTCTGAAGCTGAGACATCCTTTCTCTGTTGAGACAGCATGTCTCTACAATATCCAAGGAGCTTTAAGATTCCTGCAGGCTTGCTGTGACACTGTCATTTCTAAAGCTGGAAACGTACGTGCATAGAGCGGGAAAAACTTGTTATTAATATGTCATACTCGGTTATGAGAATCATTTAGTCTAAGAGGCACTTGTTAAATAAAGCTGCTCTTAGTTCAAGTCCCAGTCACTACAGAGTTTCCCCTCAGAGGTTTGGTGGAATATCACAGTTTTATTTTCATTGTCAGCCAACTTTATCTCCACTCAGAGGGTTGGGCAAAAGTAATTTGACTCTGTCACAGGAATTTCTGCCACGGGAGATTCATAAATTAGTCTCTAATTAAACAGACAGCAGATTTTGCATGATGAGGAGCAGTTAATGTTGTCCTAACCGAATAAGCCTAGTTGAGTTCAGTATCAGTATATTAAGGTCCTGCTCAGGGTAATATTTTATGCAGATTAAATAATGTTCTCAGTGTGACTGCAAAAATAAGCAGATAAAGAATGAAACAAGGGTAAGGTGCTTGCATATAATAGTTCACTATCTCGAATATTTCACGTAATTGAATTCCGTGATTGGGAGAAATGAACTTTTAACAAGAGACACCGTCAGTGTCGGCGCTTGACTCGTCCTCTGTAGCTACAGATGTAAGTAACTGAAACCTTGTCTGTGAAGGTTCTCAGTCATCCAGGTCATCGTAGTCAAAGGAGCTTGCAAAGTCCAGACGCTTTTCTTTGCAGACGCTTTTCTTTGCAAGCTCCTTTGACTAACTGAAACCTTGTGCAGAAAAACACTACAGCTCTGATAGAAAGATGAAAGCACAGCATGGAGGTGCTTGATTTGATATTATGAGTGCTATTTTGAATTTCCCTTGTACTCAGCTCTGTGTTTAAGCCGTGACATTTAACAAATATCTGATTTGTAGGAACTGCGTTCAATTAAAAGCTAAAATTGCAAGGGTTTGAACATTAACAGACAGTTACCAGACCTTAGATCATACATAAGAGAGCTTAGGTGTGGCTCACCCTTGACTGAGAGTGTTTAGATTAATGTAGTTGTGTGTCAGTATCGTGAGTGACTGAAAGATGTTTTTCCTTGTACTTAACTGAACTCACTTTAAATGATGCTGCTACAAACCAATCCAAGACCAATTAATAGATATGTACACACAGAGTCAGACAGTATACAAATATTTCTTTAAGTTCAAAGAAACTTTTTCCCCTTCATCTCTGTGTTCTCACTATGACATTTAATGAATCTCATCCTAAGTGGTTAAAACACACTCGCACACATGCACACACACAAACAAGACTGCATGCACGCCAGCTTAATATATCTCTCCACTCTTCTGTGGAGCATTTCAAATGTGGCACATTTTCCACCGCAAGATCTGAAATGTTGTTAGCACCACTGGCATTTTACACTGCACAAAAATATTTCCTTTCCTCTCATCATCCACAGGTTTCTATATTTCCCATTGTGGCGGCAATCCCTGTGAAACAATCATTTGCTTTCATGCACGAGCACAACGATTGATCAAAGATGTTAGATTGCCACAAAGTGGCTGTGAGGTACAGACACAAAACGAATATTAAATGATATCTGAGCTTTGGATTGGGATGGTGTCTCACCCATAGGGATGTAATGGAGGGCGATGTCAATATGGAAAGTGTCTTTTTCAACTGAAGGGATGGGAAATCGGTGCATCCATTTCCAAGAAGTCAAACTTGGTAAGCTGAGATTCAAATGCAAGGGAGTAGATTGCAGGTGAAGTGTTTTTCACATTACATTAATCTAAGCTTAACCATATCCATAACCCTCTGCAGAGTCTCTCTGCTCTCTCAGAAGACTTGCAATCAAATGCTCTGCAACTCCTTTTGCCTGCTGCCTGTTTCTTTTAGTTGTGGAGAGAATCTCTAAATATGCTTCCAGATTGCATTTCACTGAGACCCTGGGTACAGGTCAGGCATTACATAAAGGCAACACCTGCAATTTACTCGAATTTTTTTTCTTCTCTATTTTCCAATGAGTGAGGCCACCAGATGTTTTTATGCTGCTGCTTTCAATGTTGCACACTGCACAGCTAAAAGTGAATCAGTTGATTGGGACTAACTGTCTGCTCTGTCTCTCTCTGTTCGCCCAGCTGGATGCTTGGTGAAGCATGGTGGTGAAGATGGTTAGAATGCACTTAACGGGGCCGCTGTCATGGGGCTGGTGCAAATGGTCAAGTGTAACAGGAATGGGAGTCCTGTATCTGCTGATGCTATCAACCTGCCTTGGCCAAGACACGGAAGGTAAAGCGAGTTTCTCTTTGCATGTCCTGATCACTGTCCTCCCTCTCCACTTTGTCTCTTTGTTTTGTCTCATGTGTCTCATTCAGTACCTCAGTCTGCTTTAATATCAGCACTGTGCATGACTTTTTTGAGTCAAGGCTTATTTTAGGTAGTAAAGTGCAGGATTTTTTATTCTTTCATGATTTCATGTGTGACAAGGTCTTGTCTGGGGATCTTGAATGTAATCGCTTTTACTTTTTATTCTAACATCTACTACAGCATTTTTCCTGTTTATATTACATTTTATACCCATTTCTGCCAGTACTTCAGAATTAATACCATCTGCTTAAGCCACGCTTCGTGGGTTATTGATTCTTTTTGATTTTATGACTTACATGCAGTGTACCATGTAGCGATAGTCCTCCCTGCTCACCCTGAAAAAAGTAAATTTTTATCTCAATTATGCATAAAATAATGATGATTTTTTTTTTTTTTTTTTTAATTACTGTCATGGCTCAAAGTACTGTAATTGCACCTTGGTTCAGCAGACCAAACTATATTTCTGCTGTTGAAATACCAATATGGTGGTTTGAAGAGGCTGCATATGGAAAAGTAATAGCTTTATTGGTGTTTGGATTTTACACGTAAACACAGTTGTTCAACGTGTCCAGCAGGTAAAGTCTTGGAGGAGTTGCCATAGTTCATCTCAGTTGCTCGTGTCTGTTTATGAAATCCCAGAATGCCATGATGAAGTTACGATCAGGGCTCTGCGGGGGCCATACCATCTGTTGCAGGACTCCTTGCCTCTGAAGATGGTTCTTTATGACTCTGGCTGTATGTTTGGGACCGTTGTCATGCTGCAGAATGAATTTGGGACTAATTAGACACCTCCCTGTTGGTGCTGCATGACAGATAAGAATGTTGATAGTAAACCTCACAAGACTCCAAAAACAGTTGGGGAGGCAAACCTGACAGTGAACCACCACAGTGAAACTGCAACCTATTACAAGCTCAAAGTTAGAAATAGCAATTTAATGGGGATCTTTATGTTGTAAATGTATATGGTCATCACCTAAAGTCCTTTGTCTTGTTTACAGACCGATTTAAAGATGGACTAATTTAGTAAATGTCATGTAATAGTTGCATTTATATGAAAGTTTCATTGAAATTACAAATAATATACAAGAAGAAGAAACAAAAGAAGCAAAAGCAGAATAGCCTACCTAACCAAAGACATGCTATTGATTCCAATGTAAATATTAAGGTCGGTGTCAGGGCTGCACTGGCCATCGGGCATACCGGGCATTTGCCCAGTGGGCCGCTCGTGATTTTTCATTTTTATGGGCCGATGGGGTTTTATTTCTTTTCTTTTTTTAACGGTATAAATGATGTGGTGGATTGGCCAGTTGGTCATGATCGACTCTGGGCTGAACCAATTACAGCCGAGGAGGTCGAACTTTATAGTTGAGGTGAAAAGGAACGCAATTTGTCCCGTACTACTTCAGCTAGAAAGATGCAAAATCAATCATGAAACTGATCAGCTGATCAGCTGATTGGCGTTTCTCTTGCGCCAGAAAGAGGAAACAAGCGGAGGTCGCGCTACACAACAGCAGCACGTTTAAGCTTGATCAGCTGTTGTTAGAATGTATTTAATGTTAATTTCTACTATCAGCTGATGTTTGCTGGAGCCACAGCTGTAAAAGCTGCTCGTCATGATATCGGTTTGGATATGTGGTGAGAGAGAAACATGAAGATGAAACCAGGAGATGTCCTTACTGAATCATCAGAGCTGAACAGGTGACGGAGAAACAGGTTTACCTTTTAGGTGACATGAATGAGTTGAAGTTATGAACTGTTTCTGAGAGACAAATAACACCAGGATCCTTTCTATGTAGCTGACGGCTGGTAACTGTGCAGGGGTGGGTCTAGCAAAGTTTTGCCAGGGGGCCAGGCAGGGCATTAACAGGGAAAGGGGGGCACAAAGAAACACTTTTCTTTCTTATTCTCATTTAAAATGTTTAGCTTTCAATAAATAATTATCTGAATCTTCCAACCAAAGTTTTCATCTGATGTAAAATGTAAAGAAGTCCAGTGTGTGAATGTGTGTGTGAATGGGTGGATGACAGGTTGTGTAAAGCGCTTTGGGGTCCTTAGGGACTAGAAAAGCGCTATACAAATACAGGCCATTTACCATTATTGTATTCAGTAAATATCAAGTCTAGTATATACCCTAGTAAGTTATAGTATTCTTTCCTTTGGGAAGGTACCATCTGTGCAGTCTGCTATTCTGTTGAAGAAAGATGTTCAATCCATTTAATTACTGGAGAAAAATAATAGATTTCTGTGCATTTGTTTTATACGTGCATTAAATTAAAATCGGTTTTGTCAATTAAGCATCTTGAGGCAGAGGGTACGGGAGTGGTTCCCTTTTTTTTTCTTTTTTTTTGCTGGGAGTTGGCAACCCTATTAGTTAGGTATATGTAATTATAAATTAGGTTGTTTTATATTTTTGCTAAATACTGTTTAGAATACCAGAATAGGGAGGATGGTGTAGGTTTAAGTTTATTATAAAGGCTCTTTGGCTTTTCCTATAATACCATGGTGGGCCGGTCACTAGTCAAAATGCCCGGGCTGATTTTTTTTGTCCCAGTCCAGCCCTGGTGGGTGTTTCAATCTTTAAATCACTTGCTTTACAGCCCAAGTGATAAAGAGTATCTCTTCTATCACTTCACAATATATCAGTAATATCCAATGAGTTTAACACGAGCAATAACTAAAGGGGAAAAGTTGCCTACAATAAGTTATTGTAATGCTGAAAAAATATCCACATTCTGATTTCTCTGAACCTAGGGGAAGCTGAAGCAAGGTGAAGGATAAATGAAGTCATCACCTATGGGAGAGCTCAGCGTAAAACTCTCTTGACTTTCTGCTCGATTTATCTGAATATTAATATTCCATTTAACTCTTAGTCCTTGAGATTTATCTGGTTGGCATTTAAGTGACAGGGGTGTTAGTCAGAGGTGAGCGTCTTTGAGCGCCCATGCATCTGCGCAGAGATAGAAGGGGAACGTGCACTGATCAGCCAAAATGTTAAAACAAAAAAAAAAACTAGCCTCAATTTTGGTATCTTGCTTCAAACTAAGTTTTAAAAGTGCATTTCCCCTTACAAGTTATCCTTATGTAACACATGCCCAAAGTTAAATGAGATCCAGCATCTCTAAAGGCTCAATCAAGAGTGTTAATGTTCATTTTATTTGGCTCATCCCATTAAAACACAGAACAAATACCATGTTATAACAAACACACTATCTATATATTTACTATATAGATATTATAGATATTATAGCTCAGTAACAGTAGAGTAAAAATATAACAAGTTTTGTTCAGTTAGGAAACGTTGGTGGTTAGCCAATGATTGCACTGAATTGTTTTGCAGTCAGAGACCCATTGCAAGTAGTTCCTGTGCAGGTAACCTGGTGGGAGGGAACATGTCTGCAAACAATTGTCATCCAAATCAAACTGATTGCAATCATTTTCCAACAGATTAAATGGCAAATACAAAGGTTTGCACATGTCTCTTTGCAAAGGAGGACTTGGCTCAACAAGTTGCCAGCCAGTATATGGCAGTCAAAGCAAAGTTACTGAGTACCTGTGTCATTTTGTAGTTAAGTTTCCTTCTTGCAACAACTATGTCACTATTTGTGGAAGAATTTCTGAATTACTGCTTTAAGTCTATGAGGTTCTGGCTGGACTCTGATTGTAAACAGTTTATATAGTGAATTTAAGTGAATCCCAGTGTATGTGGTCAAATGATCACATTTGATCTCTGTATTATCACAAAGAGATTGCATGCACTTGCTAACTTGATCCCATTCATTGATGGCTACATTCATTGGTCAGTCCTTTATCTGATTGATAAAGGACTGACCAAATTTGTTTTGGAAGACAGCAACAGAGTGCGAGTGGTCAGAGACCTGGTACCCATCTTTGCAGTAACCATTTCAAAGGCAAGAATACTGCAATGTCATTGCACACAGTTGCAATAATTTGGTAGTGCTGTGGGCTCAAACACCAGTTTTCCAAGTGTGACTATAGGATTACTCACACTCAAATGGAGGAGTAGCTTATAAAAGTCTTGCAATGTGGTAGACATCGTCCAACCCTACCACACATGCCTACTTGGATTCAGTTACAGATCCGGTCATTATCCTGGTGGAACTGCTTAGAACAAGAATAGTATGTTTTAATGAGCCTGGGTACCCTTTTGACAGACAATGTTTTACTCAGTTATGGTCCCCTTATGACACAAGTGCTGGTGTTTTATTAATGAGCCCATGTCCCAGGATGAGCAGTTGCTTTTAACTTTTTGGACCATCACACGACAAGGGTACTAGGTTGTTTTAATTAGCCTTGCTCCCTAGGTAGGAATATATTTACTCACTTTTCGTTTGCCGGGTGAGAAGTGTACCAGTATATTTTTAATGAGCCTCAATCCCAAGATGATTAAACAGACAATGAGTCAAATCAAGCTTTCGGGCAAAGCTGTTGAAAGTTGTAATTACTCCAAACTCTTATGCTCTTGTTTGTCTTCGTCACTAGAAACTTGGCACTACCTCCAATTAATAACATCTTAGTACTTATTGCTGAAATCATTTTGATTTGTAGCACACAAATTGCTTACTTTAGCCGTTGTCAGCTTATTCACATCTAAAATTTCTCTGCGAGACAAGTGAGAAACATTAATTGAAGTTTTAACTTGACTGATTATGAACTAATTTGAAGCTAACATGTGCATAGGTGCTTCACTGTTTGTTTTAATTGACTGTGACTTATCAACGCATGTGAACAAGAGCCAACAAAAAAGGCTGAAATGTTATGCTCAAGTGGTCACACACTGAGCTTGATGGTCAACATGCTCTTTTCTAAACACTAAATACTTTAATTTGTTTTGCTGAACCTGAGTAATTACCTCTATGTCAGGATGGTAAATTTAAAAAATGAAAACTTCACCGTACATAATCAACTAGATATCCCGCTTTTCCCCTTTGTCTTTACCCTGTCCTGTTATGATAACTTTGTCATACCAGAAACCTTTTTAGATGTTCCAGGAAAAAAATGTGACATAAAATTTCATGAGCGTGACAATCTGCTTCTACTCACTAACAGTTCACCATAAGGTGACACTCACACTGTGAATGAACCCACACTCACAGCTGTGTGGTCAACGTTGCATTAGAAGTGAGGATATAAATAAATTTGCCGATTGTGTATCACGAACCAGCACGACACATCAATCACTAAAGATATTAAGCTATTAATGTAGCCTAGTGTTTGAAAAGCCATTTCCTTGATTGTTCCTTGATATAAAGGTACTGTGCAAAAGTCCCAAACCCCTCCTCACTGCTTTATTTTTTGGCTTCTACAGAGCCAGACATTGTTATAATTCTGGTCATGATGCTAATAAACTGGGTGTTGAGCAGTAGTTTCAAAAAGCCTTTCAAAGTTTCTCTTTGTTTGTTAAACCGACCTATGAATCATTTAAGCGTAAAAAAGGCAACTATCTCAACGAATGAACCAGTGTTGTCCACATAAAACTGATATTGGGGTTATTACTAAAAAGAAAGTAAAGCATTACTCATTACTTGTCATTGTTCTTTAAAGTAATGCAGTGAGTATTTAAGTTACGTAATTACTCATTGCACTCACAGTAGAATTTAATTTGTCGTTACTTGTTGAATGACTTTTGCATTAATCCGTATCATGACCACTTTCACATAATTACCAAGTATCCTAATGAAAATATGTACAATATAATTAGTGCATACATATGAACACGAAACTAACAACATGGAGCAAAATTGAAAATTAGATCAAAGAGTCTCAAAAGCGATTGTAGTATAGAAGCAGGAACAGGTAGAAATGAATTTTACAATGTTTGGAGCCTAGCTACTCATCACTTGAAGATCATACTCTGGAAAGGTCGACATGCACTCAGCCAATGACTCTGTGTTCTTTGCTAGCTTTGTGCTAGCATGCTGTCTGTGTGGATTGAAAGAGCTGGTATTGCCATAGCAGTATGACTTGGCTGTTTCTCTCTTGGATGCAGTTTGTACGTCACCATCATGATCTTGTACTGTTGTTCAATAAAGATGAATATAATGTCCATAGCTCCACTCCTCAAAGGTTTCCTCCACCCTGCTCCTGAAAATTTCTAATTATTTGGTATAACGTGCACATAACAGACAACTTAGCAAAGAACCATCTTCTCTTTAGGCATTTTGTCATTAGCTGCATGACACAAAAACATTTTAAACTTGGGTGCCACATTTCAATCAGTTTGTTTATTAGCTGTTTATTCTCAGTTGCATTTTGTCAGTGCATTGCTGCCTTTCTTGGAAGGTAGCAATGCATCCATGTATCAGCACCTTATATCACCTGTATGGCATTATTCCATGCCTGGTAGTGGAGGACTAGATGCAAGTGAATGTGAATCATCTTTAAACTAGTTTAAACTTTGCACAACGCTCCTGCTGCTGAAGAAAGACTTGTTTGGGTACTTGCCTGTCTATTGCTACAAGACTAATGATATCTGTTTTTAAAACTCTGGCCTGCATAACTGCAAATTAAATAGCACAACCCCAGTTTTATTAGACTCACTAATGTCTATTTGATTGGTCATACTTTGAAGTGCTTTAATAAATACCTGTCTAATCCTCTGCCATCCAAAGTAACATTAGACCGAAACTTAAGATTTATAATACTACTGCAGCGACCTCAATACACTTATTAGCCCAGGCTGTCTTATACGTTATTTGGATGTGGTCTTGTTTCACTCCCAATAACTTGAATTAATCTAAAATTCTAATCCTGACATCTTATTCTTTGAAATGATCCACTTTGATCTTCTTTCAAACTCATCCTGTGACATCATGGTCACATATGATATTGCAGCATAGCATATAACACGATCTGGACTGATATATTGCGTCATGACAGCATACATTTCCCTTTGATGATAAGGCTTTTGATAATGGTGATTGTTTGCCTAGCAGCAGGGAAGAGACCACCAAAATGAGGCTACCCCTCATTCTAATCACCTCATGTTTGGCACTGCACTTACTCAAGTCCTTAGCAGTACATCCATCAAGTTTGATGTGGATGGGACGAAGAGATGTCAAGCTAAGCTAAGAACACACATACACAGACAGACGTAAACTGATTTGTTAGTTAGACATTTTTCCCTTGTGAGTGTGCGTGGGTGGAGTTTTCAAGGTGATTTTAATATTTATTACTGCTTTCCTTTGATGCTTGGGAATGTCTCTTCCATCTTTTGTTATATCAGCTTCTTTTTGTGCTTATCTGTCCCTTATTCCCTGTCTACCATTTTCTTCTCATATCCCATCTCTGAAGCAGACTGGTATTTCTCTAGATTATATTTTCTCTGCCTTTCCATTTGCTTTTGGAGCCTTACCCCTCTAACATTTATTGCTGTTTTTTTTCCTTATATCATTCCACTGGCACTACCCCTTAGTGCTGTCTCTCCATCCCTGTATATTACTTTCCACATACCCAATTCTTATTTATTATGATAAGTCAGTGAGGTTTACCAAATCATCTGCACTTGACTCACACATACAACAGAAACATAACATAATATTTAGTATGGAGAACTTCACTTTGGATGTGCAGAGCATACTATTGAAGGACATATTCAAAGTTCTGCTGAACTGAAAGATTTCAAAGTTCAAATTAAGGGGGAAACATTGAAGTGAACATAGAAAAGACAACAGATCCAAAATTATAAGTCAGAGAGCAAATGTTGTGCTAATCCCTGAACCAGACAGTGAACACTGAAAGTAAAGGGAACTGTCAGGTTGACGGAGTCCTATTGACCCTGGTTAGTCTGTTGGATTTCACAAGCAGCTGACACATACCAGTGGATGAAGATTTCATTCAACTTTGAAGCAGTTTTCCAGTAATTCTGGCAAATCACGAGAGGAATCAGAAGGGAAAACCAGTGGTCTTCTCGCATGGGTGAGGTTTGATGCTGCTTGACTTTAGTCAGGCAGTGGAAGGAAGGCTTTGAGAATGTACTCAATCCCACTGACACATCCTCCGTAGAAGGAGCAGACTCTAGGGATGAGGGTGATGTCTCACCCATCAGGTGGTATTGAGGCAGTTAAACAACTCCTTAGCGGCAAGACTCCTGGGTGGATGACA
The DNA here is from genome assembly GCF_000239375.1 of Pundamilia nyererei. Lineage (NCBI taxonomy): Eukaryota > Metazoa > Chordata > Actinopteri > Cichliformes > Cichlidae > Pundamilia > Pundamilia nyererei. Next base: position 126,219 of record NW_005187597.1, read on the forward strand.
TTTGTCATGAGTGCCTTAAGGCTCTGGATGTTGTGCGGCTGTCTTGGTTTGGACACCTCTGGAACACTGAGCGATAGGTGCCTCCATGCCTCCAAATTGGCAGACTGACAGTGGTTCCCCTCTCTAACAATGGAGACTTTAAGGGGATTAAACTATTCGGAATCCCTAAGAAGGTCTACATCAGGGTGCTGGAGAGGAGACTCCATCTGGTAGTCAAACCTCAGAGTCACGAGGAAAAATGCTGTTTTTGTCCTGGTCGTGGTTGTAGACCTTTATCATCTCAAGGATATTTAAGGGTGAGTGGAAGCACAACTATGTGCTTCATGGACTTGGGCAAGGTATTCAAAAATGTCTCTCTGAATTCTGTAGGAGGTGTTTCGGAAGTATCACCTCTGTGGATTCTGTACCAGTCGATCATATTGAACAAATGTCAAACTAGTCCTTTATTTTGTTTTTTAACTTCATCAGCTAATAGTATAGTCATAGCTATAGTCAATATTCAAACTGGATCTATAGATTGAAATGTGCGTAGCCTGGTGCAGTTGCAGGCTACCCAAGAAGCATTTTGGGTGCTGGGAAGGTGTTTATGTATTTCCGTTATGCGTCTTCAGATTAACTGCTGTCCGATCATCGCCACTACTGCTGTCAGCCGTGTTCAACCCTGCACTGGCTGCAAACAGACCTGACACACTGAAGCAGATAGGGAAAGAGAAAGGGGGGAAGCGGAATAATGGATAAGCCAGCACACTGACAAAGTGGTGATCCCTACAGCACTGAGTCTGTGTGTGCGTATGCGTGTCTTTGTGTGTATACATTTTTTTTTTCGTTTTTCGAATTCAAGTGGGTTGACAATCCGTTTTCTCCAGAGATGCATCAATCTAACACAAGGTTGCAGTGTCTTTCTTTGACAATCCCCTCCTTTTACTCCTCTCATCTCCTTTTTCCCCTTTCCTCTCATCACTACTCCCCATCAATCCGCTCATCACAACTGCCCCCTTTCTCTCCCCTTTCAGCCTACCCTCCTCCACCAATTCTCCCCTTCGTTTCTCTTCTCTATTCCCCTGAAATAATCTCCTCACCAATTTTGTCCCCTCTGTTCCTGCTCTGTCCTCAATGGATGAATGGATCGGGTAGAAAGGATGGATGGATAGGACGGGTGATGGATGAATGGCTGGCTGGTTGGGTAGAGGAGTAAAGACAGAGAGAAATCGGACCCCAGGGACTGTAGATGGGTGTACCTGCTGATGGAAGCTTAAAAAGAACATGACACAGGAGAACTTTAAAAAGAAAAAACAGCCTTTCTCCACTCTGCCCGCTCATGTATTTCAGCCGTTTACAACCATGTCTCTCAGTTTTTGTGTTTGAAAGATTTTGTAGTATATTTTTAGGAGTCAAACCTGTCAGCCAGCCAGGCAGTCCTGTAGCAAAACAATTTGATATATGCTTTGTGCTGTGCTGCAGCCATGACACAGCATTTGATAGAATAAATGGGCAAGCATATTAGCTGGGCTTCTTATTCTACCATTTTCATTTATTTTAACACTGTGCTTTTAAATGGTCTTGAAAGGACTTTTGTGCAGATTAAGTAAGTTGCATCAAGAAGAATGTCTAATTTAACTTGCAAGCTGTCTAGAACACCATGACTAAAGACATACTGTGGTTATGTTATACACATATTATAAGGTCACTGCTATTCTATTTAGTGACAATTTAATAGAGATAGTCAACGCAGATCTTTCTGAAGTATCTCAAAAAAGATATTCTGGAAGATTTTTTTGGGTATATATATTTTTTTACAGTTCCACACCACATGAAGCTATTCAATCTCCTCTCTTGTTAAATTAGCCATTACACTTCAGTCTTTTTCATGAGACGAGACAGTATTATCATAAAATGTTTACCTTCTATTTTTGGTATGCCAGATTCAAATTATGTAGCCATCAATCAAGCAGTTTCAAATTCCTCTCTCCTTTGAGAGAGCAATATTTTTTTTCAGATATCCGATCAACCCAGGCGTCTGTTGAGATTACACTTCTTTGCCTTTATTGCCACAGTATGTTCACATATTACTCCAGCATATTTTGTAGTTCACCACCATTGGGTTTTCCCTTTCACTCTGTATACTTCAGGCAAAGAAGCCATGCAAATATATAACAGATGGTAACAAGCAGAATGCAGTCAAGTACAACGTGCTCAAATGAGCACTGCTCTTTCTCAATATGGCCTGGTAAAAAATGATTAAAAAGCTTAAGAAACTATTGCAGAATCAGATGGAAAACAATTTGCCAGAAATCGAAAACTTTGCTTCCTCAGTGCTACCCTTAAATGTAATTGGTTTTTGCAACTAATCTGGTATAGTACTGGATATTAAGTCAACATATATTTACTACAATAATCGCCTAAAATTGTCATTGCGATCAGGTTTGGCCTAGGTGCTGAATTGGTTAATCTGTAACCTTTATATAGAGCTATATTAGCCATTATACCTCGTTTCCAGTGTGTAGCTATGCTAAGCTAGCTTTAATAGCTCACTATAGCTTCCTTTTCACTTTACAGAAATGCATAAGGATTGATGTTCTCATCTGCAATAAAACTGATTATATGTGTATGTGAAAATGTGAAGATTTGTTTTTTTTATATTAACATAGATAAATAACAAGTACCCTGTAAGATAGCTGACTATACTTCACTCACAGAGCCAATCTGAAACATCATCTGATGAAATGAATCAATTATTTAAATGGATGCAGGCCAAGGTGATGGCTCTGAAAGATCAGGGATGTCTGTGGTGTTCTTCACTGTCATATCGGAAGAAAGCAACCTTGGCTCAGCAATATGTCACGTTAGTCCACACCATCAGACTTCTTGCCATGAATTTAACTCCTGCAGACACACTATTAATTTGTTATCGAATTATATATTCAGAAGCTGTCTTAACACATGTGTGTGGCTAAACATGGAGATTAGCTGAAATCAGAGAACAGGTTCATAAATACATTTCAAAGCTAGATCTTATTCGATCCATGGCGACTAACTATGAAGTTCCAAAGGTGGTGGTGCAAGAAGACCCTTCATTTTATTTTACTTTTGCAAATGCTCAAGGAAAGTGTTTGCTTCTGTGTTAGCTGTTTCCCTGTTTATTTGCTTTCTGTTTTATTTTGAAATCCACACATCTCTGGAACTTTGTATGTACTTTTACGTGACTTGTCCTTTTTTGCTTTGTCTCCTTGTGCCTGATTGGTTTCAGCTGTATTCCTCATCTGTTACCTCACCCTTTGTTGTCTTGTGTATATACTGTCTGAGTCTCTCCTTATTCTTTGCTGTGTTGTCCACATTGCTGTGTGTCTCTTGTGTACCCAGAGATAGCTGCTATTTGGATTTCTTGGCCGTTGTGAAATTCTTTTGGTCTTTTTTTTTATGTGAGCTTATGGTAATGCGTTTTAGTTTACTCCCCTGAATTCATGTCTGCAAAACTTCAAGACACACAGTGGTTTAAGACAAAGTCTGTTTGTATCATGTGTGGCCTACAAACTCACTGACGTAGCTGATTGTCCCATCAAAACTCTTAATTTCTTACATTTAGTGTCTTTCAGGTCATCTAGGCTTCATTATTTTCCCAACAGATCTATGGTTCTCTGCTATGCCCCACATATATCTAGATGGATATAAAGGTTGACTGGAAATGTAAATAAAGAATGGAAATGGAGAAACGTGGTGTTATCCAAAGCTTGGCTCTAAAACTCAATAATTAAAATACTATGTTTGTTATTAAGGAATGTCAAATTTTACTTTTACTTGAGTGACAATAATACAAGATCAATACATTAATGCACTTTGTCTTCTCAGTGTGTCTTCTCATTCTGTATCCAACCAGATAGACACACACAGCGAGCATCCCACAGTTAGGCTTGTCCAGGTGTCCCACTGAGTCACGGCCTCAGCATGTATATTTTATGGTAACTCTAGGATGCGTGAGTGTGTGGGGGCAGACCGACATCAGGGTTAGATTGTCTAAACTGTGTAAAGTGGTGTCAGTGTCCACATGGAGTTGTGGAAAACATGTCCTAAGCAACATCCATGTTTGTACCATGGAGACAGTTGCTGGGTTGTGATTCTGTATGTACTGAAAACAATGACAGTCATTTTCTGCAAGCTCAAGTCTGGTTTGACTGCGGATCACTGCTTTGGTCATTAACAGTCAAAGCCACTTCTCTCTCAGTTTTTTCTTAGTCAACTTTGTTCTTAATGGGGACAGTTTTTTCTCTGCCGCTCTTGGCAACCTGTACCTGCTTATTGTGACTGCCAAATTTAGATGGACTGCATTTGAATAATAAATAAAGGAGTTATTGATTGAAACGCCCCGAGTTTAAATAAAGACGTGCTTGATGATGATAAAACTGAAAGGATTTAAACTTTTCTCTCTTTTTTTTCTGTGACTACCTGTGATATTGTCTGAATTTTAAAGTTTTAAGTCTTTTTTATGAGCTCCGCACCTTGAATGCTTCACCCCAATTCCCCTTGCACAGTTCTCAGTGGAGCTTTTCATCAGCTTGAGAGGAAGCTGGCATTAGATGGATTTATTCACTTGCTCGTGCACAAAGTCATTCCAGTGATTATATATTTCTTTACAAGAAACTTTGAAAGATGAGAGCAAAAGTGTATCCTTAAAGAAGATTCTGTGAGCGCTTATAGGAAGACAAGTACATATCAATGAGAGAATAAAAATACACAGGTAAAGTTTTGAAGGTGAACATGAGTAGATACTTGCAGGATATGATATGGGCGCCTGTATGCTTGAGAACGCTAACTGTCTCGTGAGCCACTTTAATGGGTGTGAAAATATGCCTGTGACCTTTTGAAATAAAGAGCAGAGAATTTGAATTTCTGTGAATGTGACTCTTCATCAGTGAAACAGAGGATTGCTTTAATGCATTATTTAATTTGGAAACTGGTAACAGAGTGGCAACAAAATTCATTCCATCTTTGTGCAAACACTTGGAAGAATTTGCTTTAATCAATATTTATTTTGGAAGAATTCACTGCACTTGAGAGAAACTTTAAATTAGCACGACCTTAAAAGATTTCACTCATTTCATCTGGGGAAATCTCATCATGTTCATCTGCCACTTTAACTTACAACCCAGGCTGTTTACTGTTTCATACTGTTTAATTTTTATTATTTGAGGGGGAAATCAGGCTGACAGGTAGAAAGGAGGAGGCAAATTAGAGTAGACAGGGAAGAGGAGAGACGGTGGGTAGAGAGAGACTGAGAAACTGAGGTGCCCCGTAGAGAACAAATGGCTGGTTAGTAATATATGAGGGGCATCAGCTTACACTGAAGGATAAAAAGGCAGTGAGGCAGGGGATACACATCTGTCATCTGCTGTTCGCACACACA
>NW_005187597.1:132805-135799 GCF_000239375.1 Pundamilia nyererei
TTAGCCACACACCATAAAATATGAGCCATTTGCTCAACCTACCAGTCTGCGTAGGGTGTACTGCTTTCTATATTGAAGAACACATAGATGGTAGTGGTAGTTGGATGAGACAGCTTGGGAGTCAGTACCACAACAACAGTAACCATCTACTAGTACTAAACTAGCTAGGCTAACTTGATATTAGCATTCCAATGCTAGGGATTAGCAATCATTTTACTGTAACCGCAAATGGTAATAAATGTAATTGTGAATACTGAAACTTGTGTTTCTGCTCTGTTTCAGCTAGCATGTTCTCTTTCTTTTTCTGAATGTTTGTGAGGTCGTGCATAATTATTTACTGGTTTTGTTCTGGGGCTCTGTGGAAATACCAGAGATAGCTGGTGATGCTAACATTTCACCTTTGTCTTTAATCTGCCATTAGCAAAGCAAAAAAAAAAGAAGAGCAACAGTTATTTACTATGCCAACTTATTTAAAGCACACATGAAAGAGATTGAGAAAGAAAAGTGATTGAGTATTTCGATCTTTAAATATTCTTTCATTTTATGTTCATCTTTTCATTTCAAAGTCATCTCAGTTTGCAACGTTTTTCCTTCACCTCTTCCACAGGATTTAGTCAGCTTAATATAAAAATGAGTTAAACACATTATTGTAACATCATCTAAACTGAACATTTGCTACATCCTTTTTTAATTAAAACGTAAGTGGCGGCACATGTGTGCGCTATGTGTTAGTGCTGCTCCAATATAATAGTACAAGTTAATCCAATGTATTCAGTTTCAGTTACTTTAGAAAGGAAATAAAGTTAGAATATTAGGTTTACCATGCTAAATTTATTTAATTTCAGCATTTAAATTTTTAGTTTACCCTAATACCCTGCTGTAGGTAGTCTGCCGACACGGAACATGATTGATTATTAATTCCTTAATTGTGCCATGCAGTGAGACTGTCTGAGAGCATCTGTGTTGTTGTGTTTTTGCATTCATTTATTAAGGTTTAATATGTTTCTGTTTCCTAAAGCTATTAAGACTTTGAGATTATCACCTGTACCATGACCAGATTCCGTTTTTGAGGAACTATAGAGTAAGACAGTTTGAGTAGGCCTCAATCTATTAAGTAGGTCTTGAATAGATTTTTTCTTGAGTGAGTGATGTGGTTGGATTTTTACAGTATGGACAAAGAAAACGTTCATGACAAACTGGAAATCTGATATTTTTAGCAGAAAGATGCGCTAATATGAACTATTTGTGTTAACAGGCAAATAGTTCCCATTTGGGAGCTTCATTCTACATGAAAATACAACACACCACATCACCGACTTCTGATATAATCGCTGATGTCACACAGTTGTAATGCTTTATCCTGGAGAGGTAGAGCAAGAGGGTACGAGAGAGAGAAAGTGTGATCATTGTTCCATGAAGTCTATTTTCTAGGTGAGCAGATATCCATCTTCCACCCTTCCTCTGGGACTTTCCCAACCATCCTCGAGAGCTGTACAGTAATATCGGCTTGTCAGGTGAATGTGGGTGTTCTTTTTTTTTTTCACTGTATCTCACAAGAACAGGGAAATAGATGAAAGAGAATGTTTGAATGTCGGTGCTCTTTTCCCTCTGAATGAGACAGTTTTTAGCTTCTGGCCAGTTTTGAAATAATTTCTTCTCGTAGTAATACAGTAAATTGTGGGTGATGGCTCTGAGAGATGTTGGAAAAGCTCAGAAAGATTGGCAGAAATTGGCTATCATCTTCAAATCTTTGAACCTGCTTACTGCATTTCATGTTTGACGCCCTTGTCTTTACCTTTTGTCTTTGTTCTGATAGTTAATTCTGATCTTAAGTGAAAATTTTCTCCTAATTTCTCTTTCTTCTTCTCCTCTGTTCACTGCTACCTTTCTTTTCCCCTCTCTCTCCTTCCTGGTGCGGTGGGGCTGGCTCTTGATGCAGACTGGCAATATGAGGGTGAGAACATTCCTCCTTTTTCTTTCTCTGTTAACTGTGTGTTCAGTCACTGTTCTAGTTTATTAACCCCTGCCAACCTTACAGAGATGGTTATAGTGGGCTACGTCTGTCAGTCTCTGTACTGTCAGTTCTTGCCTTTCTTACTCCACCTCACCCTATTTATACACCTTTCATTCCCGCGATATAATTCGGCTGGGCTACAGAATCATTTCCTCTCTCTGTAAAAAGAAAAATGAGGTCATAAGCAACAGTTTATGTCTGCCAAGCTTTCCTTTTCAATCTCTGTGGAGTTGCCCTTAGACCTTTTCTTACACATGGTACTGCAACCCTGTAAAAAGAAAAGAAAAAAGATCTGTCCTCTAAGTACTACATAGTGCTTAGAGGACCATTTAAAATGAAATTGAATAATGAAACTCAATATTCAGTAATGTATCAATGGTACCTTTTCATGTTTCTTTTTTCTCTGTTTTTCTATCCAGAATGCAAACTTTCCCGCTCGGGTCCTCCTGCTACCATAGTTGCCATCGATGAAGAAAGCCCCAACGGTAAAGTATTATTTTCTTTCTTGCTTAATGCTTCATAGGAGATTTCAAAAATGGTCTAAACTCAAGATGTGATGGGCGACCACTTCAGTATGATTACCACCTTTTAGCGTATGTTAGACAAACACTGTTTGAAAATCTTGACCTTTAAAAGACGCTGATTGGAATAGCATGTGGTGTGCCCTCATTAAAATATTCTGTGCCAACTGGGTCATAGTTGAAGCCTCATCTTATTTGAACTAATGAACGGTTCAAAATGCTATTGTGTTTTTCTATATGTGCTGTTTCGATCTGGTCACAGTAAGTTCTTGGCGTTTTTACTAGTTGCCTGGCAACTTGGAAGTGATAACAAGATCTTGGTTTTGAGGTGAAATGTGTTAATTATTAAGGTTTGAAGTTCCTTGCTGGTCGATTTCATTACCTTTGTTTGACTGTCTCCAGACAAAGCTTCACATTAAACCAACAGCTAAGGAAGAGGTGCGTTTCACTTGATTCAAG
>NW_005187597.1:137046-172317 GCF_000239375.1 Pundamilia nyererei
GGCTCAGTGTCAACAGAGAATAGGGGACTCCAGGGTGTTGGTCTTTGGTCTGAGAAAAAGAGACTGGTTGATAAAATGAAAAGATAAGTAGATAACTCGACATTGAAATTCAAGCTTGGATTTGTCAGGCGAGTAAACACTAGCAGTTTCATCACATCAGAAGTTAAAAGCACAATATTGAGCATTATTATTGTGTATAATTAGTTTTCAGTTTTATTTACACATTTTCATTCTGGTCTCATTCAAGCAGCTGGTGGAATCCAGATGTTGACATCTGTATTTCTTTTTCTGTGAGGCGCCTCGCAACCTTGTTGCAGCTTTTCTCGATTGCTCTGCTGTCCCTGTTTAAATCTCAGAACTCATCAGAGACAGTTTGTACTTTTGTCAGTCAGAACTACAGATTTATCAGCTTCACTGCATTAGTGTTTTCAATCAAATCACTTCAGACCTTTTTTCAGATATGTATGAAAGAGCCTGATAAGTCACACACTGTCAGTAGCAGCACTGAAGCTGTCCTTCCAAAAGCAAATATAAACAACACATTGTAAGAAGAGTTGAAATAAATAGACACACATGAGGGTTTTTTTTATATTTGAATGTGATTTCTTTGTCTTTTTTGGACAATAGTTTGTAAAGCTTTGAGGTGGTTCTGTGAGAAAATCCCAACAGTGTCCGTAATACTCAAACCAGCACGTATATCACCAGCAACCGTGCCGCATGTAAAGTAACTTAAACACCTTTATTCCCTATTCTGATGCTCAGTTTGAACCTCAGCAGGTCATCTTTACCATGTCTTCATTCCTAAATGTGTTGAGTTGCTACCATGTGATTGGCTGATTAGATATTTGCATTAAGGAGCAGTTGAACATGCGTGCCTAATAAAGTAGTGTGGTTTTACTGTACTATACAGTAGCATCGTGTGAGTAATGTTCTCGGTTCTTATGAGGTTTGTTTTCTGACAGAAAAGATAACACAACATGATATGTGTTGAGATTTCACATATCATGTTGCTTTTCTCAGTTTCAGTATTTCTATCATGTAAAATTCACTTAAATCCCTCACATTTTACTTTTGGGTCTGAACACTTCTGAACATTTACTAAAAAAATGAAATGTCTAAACATTAGATACAATCACCCTTAACAGCTTTAGTGTTGATAGTTGGGGGGAAAGGATTGTTAGGGACAGTAACCAATTACCAAACAAATTACTACCCTTTAATTTTTTTTTAAGATTTCACACAATGTCTCTTAACTACTAAATAGTTTGTTTGAATTAAATATATCATAGGTAATAGCTTGGCCACATTGTTTAACATTGTGTGATTCATTTGTCGGTGCAGTAATTGTGTACATATTGAATATCCAAGTGTGTGCCTGTTTAAGCCGTAATCTTCCTAACGGGGCTGGTGAAGAATAATTTAGCCTTGGAATCGTTTGTATGCATTGTGGCTTGTATTGCTCTACAACTGTGAAATAGTGTTACAGATTTAATAGAGGTTGTTGCTTTAGGGTGATTATCTCGGGTTGGTGTTAGCAAACGAGAGAGAGTCGAAGAAAGACAAAAGAAAAGAGAGGGAGACTAACAAGTTGGAAAATGTTTGCTCAATTTTTGCATTTAATAGTATCTAATCAGCTTTGCTTACTGCTATTTCTAATATTAATGTAAATATACTGAGGTTTGTTAATCTAGCTTGCACTGATAATAACGTAGCTGCAAGCTAAATAAAACTGTTATTAGTCTGCACTTTCAGAAAAAGTTGCTAGACATTATAGTTATGCCTGTAGGTTTTTGGAAAGAGGCACATCAGGATGTGATTAAAGTACAGACAAAAGTATTGGATTAACTGTTTAGTAGTTACCGCTGTTTTAACAGTCTCCAATTCTCATTTTAAATAAAAGATTGTTCTTAATAGTTGATGAAAATCCTTTGCAGTCAATGACTGCCTGAAGTCTTGAACCCAAAGACATCACCAAATGCTGTGTTTACTTCCTTGAGATACTCTGCCTTTACTATAGCCCCCTGTTGTTGCTGCTCATTTGTGCATCTGTTCTCTCTGCCTTCAGTTTTGTCCTCAGCAACTAAAAAGCATGCACATGCACAATATACCATTCATTTGCCTGGAGAAAATTATATGTTGCTTTTATATGTGCTTTGGGTCATTATCATTGAAAATCAAATGGAAGTGGCTGAGTGTGAGCAGAGTACAGCCCTATACACTTCAGAATTCATCCTGCAACTTCAGTCGGCAGCCACATCGTCAAACACCTGTGACCACTTTAGCCACCCTTTAAGTTTTCCCTTTCCCTGATTTAAATTTTTTTTTAACATCCTGTCCAAAATGTCTGCTATAACCTTCCTCTGGACATGTCTAAACTACATTAGTCTTGTCACTCTTACATTGTCTCCACACTGCTCAAACTGAGCTGTCCTTCTCTAATCCCTTCTCGTCACTCCTAACACGAATCTTATCATCTTCAACTCTGTCACCTCCAGCTTGGCTGCAGACACCTGACACTTGTCTGCACCCACTACACCCTGCCCGCACTCTTTTCGTCGCCTTTCTTGTGCTGGCCCCAGGTGTTTAAACTTGTCTACCTTTCACCTACCAACTTACATCTTTACCATTTCATCTGCTTTCCTCATATTCACACACATGCCTTCTGTCTTGCTTCTGCTGACCTTCATTCCTCTTCTCTCCAGAGCATACCTCCACCTCTCCAGACTCTCTTCCACCTGCTCCCTACTCTCACTATAGATCACAATATTATTTACAAATATCACAGCCCACGGAGACTCCTGGACAAATTGACCTCATCTGTCAATTTGTCCATCAACAATGCAAACATGAAGGGGCTCAGAACCAATTAATGATTTAATCCCCCCCACCTTGAACCCAATCTCAATCAATCAATCAAGGCTTTATTCGCCACATGCAGGTTGCCCTGCAATGAAATGTGTCCTTCACCCTGCTTCCAGCCAACCCAGGTGGCCTTGCATAGAATGGGAAACTTCTCCGTGATGTAATCCAATGTACGCTCAGAGGTCTTATTCTGAGTATTCACAGCAGCCGTAAGCTTCTCCAAGATCTTAACCATGCTGCACTCAGTCAGCCCATTCTGAGAAGTCGCGCCTACTACTTCATTCATGTCCTGCACCAACCTCACATGCTTTTCTGCATATCCTTGGTAGCTTTGATTTCAAGCTCTAGTCAGCTGATGAAAATCCTTGTCTCCTTCCTTAGTGCCTAGCCTCATGTACAACACGCATTACAAGCTTTTTCCTTTGCCACCTCTCTCTTTGCAGTATAGCTAGCCTCCCAATACTCCTCTCTACTCTCTTCATCTCCCTGACTATCCCACTTTTTTTTAAATTAACTGCTTCCTTTGAATAACTTCCCAGTACTTCCCCATTCCACCACAGATCTCCTCGTCTTCTTTCCTCTGTCCAGAGGATATGAAGACAGTCTCTCAGCAGTTTTTCTCACAACTGCAGCTATACACTTCCATTCATATTGTAACTCTTCCCTGTGCCACCGAGAGCCCATCTCTGCAACATTCTTCGACCTTATCCTCCACCATCTAATCCTTGCCTCTGCCTTCACTCAGTTCCTCTTCTTGATTTGCAAACTACCATTCGATTCTCCCCTGACACCACTTTGCAGTTTCCTATCTCTCCTTCCCACAAGATATAGTCCTCCTGTGTGCAGCTTCTCCCACTCTTATGTCACCTTATGTTCCTCCCTCTTTTTGAAGTATACATTAACCACAGCCATTTTTGCAAAACTCATCAACATCTGTCCTTTCTGCATTTCTCTCCTTAACCTACCCAAGACCTCCTCGTCACCTCTGTTCCCTTCACATGCATGTCCACTCAAGTCTGTTCCTTCATCCAACTTACTCCAGAATTCCTTTCTCTTCTGACATCCACATTGGAGCCTATACAACATCACCACATTCAACATAACCACTTCCTACAATCTGTTCACCTCCACAACACGACTAACGCACTCTTTCTTCAAGATTACTTCCATTTCATTACGTTTCCTTCCTACGGTAGAAAAGTTTGAAGCCATCTTTCATGCTCCTAGCCTTGACTCCCTTCCACCTGGTGTCCTGCACACACAACACATCTAGTTTCTTTCCTATCAGCCAGCTCTAAACCTTAACTAGTTACAGTCTCTACACTTAAATTCCCTATACTCTCATCTCTACATTTATACCTTTTTATTCTTTCTCGTACCCTCTGAATACTCCTTCCAAATCTCCTCTTCCTCTGTCTTCACCTTCATGCAATTCTTCCCATTTATCCAGACTTGGGACCAGCACTAGGAGTACACTGGCTTCTGGCCCCCTTGGGACTGGGTTTAGCCCAACCCTGGATTAAGGTTATCACTCAAAAAATTGTCATTGTTGCATTTGATGTAATTCAGTGTGGAAATACCAGCAAAGGCCCACATTGTACCTCTTTTTTCTGATAAACTACCTTTTTAATTATTTATTTATTGAATTTTATTTTTCTTACTTTTGGTACAGATGATGTGAAAAGCCCTTGACTTGTTGTGTGAATGCAATGTTTTAACTTCCCTTCTCACACACCAAACAAAATGGACAGAATTCAGAATGCTGCTATGTTGAAAGAATGCTTTGTTTCAAAGAAGATTCATCTGTGAAAAGTGTCTCTCACCTCTGTACTTTTCTTCCTTTTATCACTTTGGAGGGACCACTTCAGCCTGTTTCAAAACAGATTAGAGCGGTCAAACAGATGTCACGAGTACTAAACGCTACATAGCAGAAACCATTATTTTGCAGGTGATAACATTGTAAATTATAGGAAGTCAAACTACTATAAAACCTCAGTAAGAGAGTCAAAACAACTTTTGATGCTTTTAGAAATTATAATGTTCTCTAATATGTCTTTTCTATGTGTCTGCCATCGAACTATCTCAACTTAAATGGTAGATAAAGCGAATTTACCTTGGCCAGCCAACACTCATTACTTCTTTTGTCCTTCCTATACAGTGCTACAGTATTTGTCTTGAGTCTCTTCCCACCCACTAAGCGCTCAAGAAGGAGGTAGATGTGATGATTACTTTTCAGCCCATGGTTCATACCTGGATGACACACTAGCAGTGCAGCCACATTCAGTTAAGCTAATGTCCTGTAAAATATTCTATTAATGCACTGCCACTATGCTCATTTTCTCTCTATTTACTCCTAATATTCTCTTTATTCTTTATTTATATCACCCTCTCGTTCAACCCAATCTTTCTTCTCTTCTGCTGTCTTTCTCATTTCCTTTTTCTCTAAATGTTCTTTGTGTTTCTTTTTTTTTCAGGCAATTCCCTCCTTCGTGCACACCCACACACACCGGCGGCTTCATATGGTTCTGCCCGTGTGCTTTAACACGTGGGTCAATTTAATCAGATGCTGCTGTGTGCTGTATTCAGTCTACTATAAAGTGAGGTCACTGTGAAAAGAGTCCATTTGCATTAGATGGTCTGTGGTATCAAATTAGACACAGTTATACAAGGTATAGGCACTATTTCTATCAGGCTTCTTCGCCTGTCTTGGTGAGGGTTTTTTTTTTTTTTTAATTTTTGCTAGAAAGAAGCAGAAAAACCAGCAGAGAGATAGCCAGACGATGGTAAGGAATGAAAGCCCCCTAATGAATTCCATTTTCTATCCCATTTCTCATATAAAGAAACCAATTTCATTAAAGTTCCTCGTTTATATAAAATCAGCAAATCACAGCAAAGCATTTGACATGGTTTCCATGGTAGCACAGAAGGCCATGACCCAATTTTATGTCTGGCAGATCAGATATGAGATCGCTCAGTGCGCGTGTGTTTATGTTGTTGTGTGTGCAGACGGGTGTGTGCACACAGACGAGAAGTTTTCCAGCGAGCAAACACAATCCTGCTTGCTTCTCAACTTTCTAGGGTTCTCTTACACACATGAACATACACACAGTAGTTTGTAGGTGTAGAAGTTTTTGTCGTTTTTTATTCCTTTTTTTGTTTTTATCCATTTTGTCTCTTTTGTGTGGTGCATTGGTCATTTTGTCTTATAAAGTTGAGTTGCGTTGAGCACAGATGAACACAGATGTAATTGTTTACAAACAAAAGCACTTGTTTCTCAAATCTGATAGGCCAGATCAGGTCTGGTTCTCCTAGTATACCCTTGGGTGCTTAAGGCAGCAACAAAATTTACATTGTTGTTTCTGTTACAAAGGTTTTGCTTTTCATTTTATTTTTTTGTACCAACCTGGAGTTACAGAGATCTCCCCTAATCTGGCTTCTCCCCTTGTACTGTACCCGGCTGACCCATGTGACCCTAGGCCCCCGCCAGCATAGCTCTCAGGCTGATTGAACAACACACAAGGGTTGCGATCCTATATGTATGAAAAAATGATGCAACGACAGGGATTTTTATTTCAGATAAGGTACAGGTAGGAGTGGAGACTCATCGCTGTTTATGTTTCCTGTTGGAAATCAAGCTTGGCTGCGGTTGGCACAGATTTAGCATCATTCTGCAGCAGGGAATAGTATTTTCTTTTGATATGTTTGGAAGGAATGGATGTGATGTTAGCAACAGTAGACAGTTGTTTCCAGCCTGGGCACAGTTTGCATAAATATTCTTGTCCATTTGTGCAATAAAAGTGAAAATAATATCTGTACTTCTCAAATGTTAGAGCACTCCATGAGAAAAGGAAATCAGCTGATTGACAAGTCCAAATAAAAAATGGCACATTTATTTTTCAATCCTCCCAGCTTGCATTCTTGAATATCAATATTATAGTTTAATTAGTACAGAAAACAATAAGTTAACCCCATGATTCAATAACTCATAGATCCACTTTCAGTAGCAATAACTTGAAGCATAATTTTCTATAAGATTTTCTCAGTCTTTTCAGTGTTTTGGAGCCACGTTGACTAGACTATAGCAGCACCTTGATCTTTTTCTTTTTCTTTTATAGATTTGCTGCTGTGCTCTGGATTATTATCCTGTTGTCTGACCTAATTTAGGTCAAGCTTTAAGACGGATGGCACATTTCACTCTACGATTATTTCGCGTACAAAGGATTTCGTCGTTGATAACTCCAAGGTGCAAAGGTCCCGTGGCTTAAAAACAAGCGTAAATGGTCATCTGTCCACCGCTGTGTTTAACAGTTGGTATGAAGTATTTGTGCTGATATTTGACATTTTAATTGTTGTGTGTTATTGTCCAATATCTCCATTTTGGTCCCATCTGTTGAAAGAATGTTGTTCCCGAACTCTTGTGGTTTGTTCAGATACAACTTTGCAAACCTAAACAACATCACCATGTTTCTCTTAGAGATATGTCACCTTCTCCTGGTAATCATTCCAAACAAGACATATTTGTTCTTTTTTATTATTTATTTATTTTTATTGTGATACCATGAACATTTAACATGCTAACCAAGGCCTATAGAGCGTGAGCTGTAGCTCTTTGTTTTTCTGAAGTTTTTCTGAGAGTAGCATAGTTTGACCTTGAATTCAATTTGCCGGAACGTCGACTGCAGGAAAGATTGTGGCATTGTGATAATGCACACCTGAATGCTCCAGATCAGCAGACTGTAAAAACTTCTACTTTTATAGAGGTGGTGACATTTGCTCAATTAATCAAGTGCATTTGATTAACAGCACCTGGCTACTATTTACCCTCTTAATTCCTGTGGAAGTGGTAAAGGTGCACTTAGTCTTTTATAGATCTATTTATGGTCATGTGAAAACTTTCTTTGTCATATGACTGAAATTATAAAGTGATTGCTAAATTTAGTAGAGCAATTAAATTTGTTACTGCAATACAGAAATATATAAAGTGATTACGGAAGTGACTTACTTTAGGTTGCATTACAAGCCGCTGTTGCCCTTGTGAACAACGGCATGAGCCTAATGAGGCGTAACTTGCTGTGCACCACTCAGTTTTCGTAACTTCACATATGCGGTCCGGTTGGAGACATGAGTGTAAAAGAAGGTCAATCTTTAGCATCATTTCAGTAATATATCAGTGCAGGAGCTCAGAGAGTCCCAGATTACAGAGATGAAGGTGCTGCAACAGCTTGAAAAGATAAGTTTAGAGAAAAACTAAAAAAGTAAACACAAGAAAAAAGCAAACTGCAATCCTTTAATGCTTGCTACCTGTTTCTTCTATTCGTCAATCAGTGCTCACACAGAATTAGATTTTTCTAAACTGTGGCCCCTATTTATTCAGTGTAGTGATACTCAAGTGCCAATGTAAATTGTCACATGGCCATGATGAATTTGCAGTTGGCAGCAACCAATGCACTAACCACAAACAAGGTTTAAGAGGAAAAGGATGTAGAGGAAGGAGAGAAGGGTGAGAAAGAATAAGAACAAGCCCAGTCATTTCCGTCATTCCAGAATTGCAAGACAGGCACATAAGGGGGTGAAAGGACTGGCATCACATGATTTGCTGTAGCGTGTAATGGTGAATACTTTTTCTTCTGTACATATGGGGGAAAAAAAACAATGCTTGGTTTTGAGCACAAATAAGTCTTTTTTAAGCAGCTGCTAATGTTGCTGACAGTTTACTGCTCAGACAAAAGGATGGGAGGCTTCGAGAAAACCACAGTGATCTTCAGGTTTAGCCCTTCGTTTCAGTGTTATGGAGGTGGTTCATTGAGAGGGTTATCTTAGCCTCCTGAGCAATCAATTTGAAGACACTCTAAAGTTTTTTTTATCTTTCTCTAATGAGCTGCAAAGAAAACTTTAGATCCCTACGCAACTTTAACTGCATTTTTTTCCCGTTGGCCACAAGCAATTATAAAGCAATTTTTACAAGGCTTAGGTGCCTGAAAATAGCACCTAAGCCTTGTACTTGTTGACCTTATATTAAAGTTAGAGATAAACGACGCAAACTTAGTATTTTTAGGTCTTTTTTAACAAGCAAAGTAGTCTGTTCATTTAATGGAACATGAAATGGTAGTGATATGTTAGTACCTGTTGGCCAAAAGATTTTAAATGCTCACACACATATATTGTTTTCTACCACACATGCTCACACCCACTACTCTTTTGGCTAGTTGCAGCTGTGTTGCTGTACAGTTTGTCCATTCTGTTTTTCATCCCTTCATATTTTTCTAACATAATACTTCGATCATCTTGGTAAAATATGCTGTTCTACTGCCAGAAGACCTGTCAGTGTTTGTGGCTGACCTTTCTCATGTGAGCACACTCCTTGGGTTTACTTTTCGAGCTAATAACCACCTTCGTGTAACTGCTCAGCATGATTTCCTGTTGTTTGGGCGAGTTGGACTTGGTTCGTAGCGCAGAGCCCTGGTCGTTATGTACCATCATCTGTTGAAAGGGCAGATGCCAAGTGAGATGTGTTATTAGTCTGGTAATGGGTCACTTGCATTGTGCTGGAGCGGTACAAATGGAGTCAAGCGGATACATTGTGATTCATTTTTTTTATGTAGTTGTTTTTTTCCACTTTTATTTATTTATTTTTAAATTTTTTGCCTCCTCTCTGTTTAAATATTTCCCGTAAACTAAAACAGGTCCTTTATGGTTAACGACATGAGAACATCAGCAAATATAACGAGGAGCACATTAGACAAACGCTCAAGTTATTCATCACAAGTTCACCACTAATACAAACATCCCTGTTTGATTTTCATTGACAGTTTCACCCACAAACAACAAATAACAGCACATTTTGTGACATTTCCAAGTTTATCATTTCTCATGTAATGTGCTTTCTCAGACCTCATGGCTTAATTTTTGTTTTTGCAGATAATATGCCCAGCTTAAATGTCTACAACTCACTGATACCATTTAAATGGTCTTTTCTTCCTGTTCGTACTGTATTTCTCTCTTTGTTTTTGCTTTCCAGTAGTTGTCTAATTCCCAAATTACTTCACCACCCACCGATGATTGTATTAAATTAATCGAGTTTATTTCATTTTGCCATCTGTCTTATTAAAATGTTTACTTTTTAAAAATATTTCGATGTTTTTCTTTAATTAATTCCAGGCTGAGAAAAGCAATTAAATCATTAAAACATTTGTTGTTTTCTTGTTTCTTCCTGAAGTCTGTCTGTTATGTTTTGCGTTCGCAGACATTCTTCAGTATTCCAGGTATAGTTATAGCAGAAGGAAGCAGAGTAGCCCCACTAAATGCCTTTTTCCCCCCTCATGTCGCTCTCTTCCTCTCTGGCTCTGTTATTCTCCACATAATTGCCCTTGACTTTGTCTACATCCGGCATATCATTTCCAGGTATATATTTAATTGAGAACATGAAGAAAAACTGAGGGTTCCGTCTGAATTGTTCCTGCTTCCTTTTCATTTATTAATCATTTTGGACCAAATGGTTTCTCTGTATGTTTCTGTTTAACTCCAGAGGTAATTGAATTCTACTTTTTACATCCTGAAGCTCTGGACGCTGCGTCTGTCTCTCGAGCCAAAGGATTATTAAACCTGCTTTTATTTTATTTCAGGAACATTGTTGGTGGACAACATGCACATCAACGGCGTGGCTGAAGGTCCGGATCGAACCATCTCTCTGTCCCTGAGGGACAACAACGATCGCTGGGTCATTCTTGACCCTTCCAAACAAGCCCTTTACCTAAACAGCACGGGACGGGTTCTGGACAGAGATGTAAGATTTATTCTAGCTTTTCTTCAGTCGCGTTCACTCATTGTGCTGTATGCCAAACTAAAAGTAAAATTGCTGCTTCAGCAAATGCAGTTTTTGCTCCTAGTTTTTCTTTATTTCGATTGACCCCAGGAGACATAAACAATGGAAGTACATTTACATTTCTACAGCTCTTATATATTTATTTTTACATGTTTTTTACTTTAGCCATCATGTGCTGTTGTGAGAAATTTAGCAGGTTTTAGCTCTTTTTGCCTCTGAGTAAACATTCATCATCCTGTTCTAAAGTAATCCAGCGCTTGTTTTTGACTGTGTGATTTGGCACAAAAAGTAAATACAATACACAAAGTCTTTGTGTAGTCCTTTTTTGTAACATCTTTTTTTCCCTCAAGATAAACATAATTGATTTAAAATTGCACATTTAACATTTTAAGAACCTCTTTCTCCTCCTGTGTTTCCTCTTTTCCAGCCCCCCTCGTACATTCACTCCATCGTGGTTCAGGTTCAGTGTACCAATGAGCTGATAGGCACTGTGATTTTACACGAGGTCCGCATCGTTGTTCGAGACCGCAACGACAACGTGCCCCGTTTCCAGCAGCCGAGATACTACGTCGCCGTGAATGAGGTAAAAACCCAGTCGCACACAAAAACGTGCGCCATCTCTGTCTGTGAAGTAAAGCTAAGTCAAAAGAAAGAAATAAAGCAATAAAGCCATTCATTAAACCAACCTGCACAGCTGCTGCTGTTGTGAAAGTATTAATCAAAGTCATCGATTTGAGTTTGAGAGCCGAGTGTGTTTGTAGGGGGGCTGCAGCTCACTCATACATGAATACAACATATCAAGTGTACTGTACACTAAGCCTTTCCACTGCTGCTCTTTCAGTCATGCCCTTTTATATATTCTATAGAGAAAATGCAGCAGTGCACATCGTCTGGCTTTTTGTGTGCGTTTTTGCTGTCATACCAAAGTTGAAGGGCAAGGTAGTGAACAGTAATGAAAAAAAATCTCAGTTCTTGGGCAGCTATATGAGCGATCTATATCTGTTATTCTGGGGTTTCCAAAATAATCTTTATGATGCCAATCCCACAGTTAGTTTGTTCTCCAGAGTCTGTAGAAGCAAAAATATAACTAGAGGAGGTTCAAACTTAAGCTGGACAAGGATACATGTAGCCGGCTGCCAGCACAGTCCTAGCAGTCCCGGTAGAATATCTCATTATACAGTCTTCCACAGCCTGTCCAACTCAATCTGTCTTCTCAGTCTCTCCCTTTCTTTCTCTTGGCCTCTCCTCTGTTTTTGCAGAACACCTCTCCCTCCCTCCCTGGCTCTCACACATATACACACTCACATGCCCCCTCACCACTCCCACCTCTTCATTATGTCACCTTTTCTCAACCTTTCCCACCTTTTCGTTGCCACACTATATAAATTTCTGGTTGTCGCCGATTCTTGTCCCCACCCCATCACCTCCTACGCATTTCCACTTCCTCATTACTCCTACTATAATAGTTTCCTCCATTCACTACCAAGGTTCACAATACAATTAAGAAGATGCACTGTAAAAAAAAATATGATCCCTGTGGAAGGCCAAGATAAATTTATTCTATTTTGCGGTAGTAAGTTAAAAAATGAAAACATTAATTCAGATGTAGGTAGTAATTTAAAAGTAGTAGCACATTTATTGGGATCTGAGTGGAAGTGGGCTCATTAGGTGGTCAGCTATTTTCTAATTCACTTCTATTGGCCCCAGAACTCAGACAAAAGCAGTAAATTTGAAATCAAAAGGCGTTCATCCACTTTCATCTGAAATCTTATAATCTAGTCTTCTTCTTTGCTGTCTATTTCTAAGAAATACTGACTACAAGCAAGTGAGTCAGACTTATAAGACAGACAGATGATATATGGTTATTTATAAGGATGTCTAGGACACAATTTATGAGTTCAGTGAGTATTTTTTCTGAGTACAAGGTGATCACTGTGGCTGATTTCATGAGCTGGCACCGGTGCTTGAGTCTGGAGTTGCTTCATTACAGCTGTATCCAGAAGTGGCAAAGTGACAGCATGAGACATTCTGAAGACCATTGTGAGATCAGTGGGAGGCAAAGATAACCCTGTTGAGGGAAATGATGTAACAAATCACTGGTGCTACAGCTAAATTAAAGTTAATCGCAGATGCTTCCAGTGCTGTCTGGAGATTAAACTTCTGCTTTGACACGTAATCACAGATCCCTTGGCACATGGATCGAAAAATATAGCACAGCGATCCATATATTGGCAAAGTTCGTCTCTTCTACGCACGGTGGCAAGTGTGCCTCTTCCACCCTAAAAATTTCTCTTAGAAAAATGAAATCAAAATGAATGGCGTTCTTTTTGAATGCCTTATCTGTTCTCTGTATGAAAGCAAGCTATCTTTTTCTGACTGTGACATTGAATTTAAAGGAAAATACTGGCTCACAGATCAGTGAGTTTTTGTAAACAACTGCAACAACAAGCTATTTTACAGTATTGTACAAAAATCTTTAGCTGCCACTCTTTATTTAAATATTTTGGTGGGATAATGGGAAGTACATGTAGTTATTTACTGAAACATGCAAACATGCAGTGCATAAGTACACAGTATATGAGGACGATGAGTTTAAAGGAGCTTTAAGGTGAATATTTAGTATGACCACCTTTATTTTTCAACAAGTCTGAACTCGATTAGAGAAGCTTTTTTGTCATTTCTTAGTCTTAGTCCTCAGGAATAGTTCTCCGGGCATCTTGAGGGACATTCAGAGCTCTTCTTTGGATGTTGGCTGCCTTTTGTCCTGTTCTCTGTCAAGATGATCCACACTGCTGCAATAATGTTGTTGTCCGAGCATCTCTCAGGTCCTGTGTCAGGTCTTTTTTCCCCCCGTTTCTGTATTTTCCTATTTCTCAAGGACATGACTTTCAGATGCTGCTTATCTGCATGACTTTTTTAAGCCTGTCACGTCTTCTTTTGTCTTCCATTAGTCCAGTTTGCTCAGTCTTTTTTAAGGACACTGCACACCATGTGAAGATACCACCATGACAAGTTTTAAACAATTTGGGAATCCTGTTGGTGGTGAAAAATCCTATTTTATGTTTGTCAAACTGTTTCTCTTTGGCAATTTTTCAAGCCTGATTTGACCCTGATTTGACATATGGCAATGTCATGCCATATACTTACTAAATAAAATATATTAAGTTTTGATAATGTAATATATTACTCAGATGGATGTTTAGTAAATAAGAGTCTCCATGATGCTGCTCTCCCATGTTTAAGGGGATTTGTCCAGCTTTGCTCTCAGTAAATGAGCATAAGCAAGGCACCAGTTTGCGCAGTCAGCTTTGTCCTATAAATCAATTAAAACTTGTAATATGCTTAAAAACAATTTGAACACTGGTGCAAGTTAATGTAGTTTCTCTCTGGATTTGAAACAACGGATTTTGACTGTGAGTCTTGTGAGCATCAGTTTGTGATTCTTAGTTTATGATAACTTTTTCTTTTTTTGTGTAATTATTGATTAACATTTTGATTTGTGTGGCTTTCCCTTTGCTACCATACGTGCAGGTATTTGAGTTTGTGTATGTGTCTCTTCTGATAGACTTGAACTGGATCTCACTGTGTTTTAACCGATCCAGGGACTGCAGATGGAAATGAGCTCGTACCTAAATGTGCTACAAAGCATATTTTCTCTTTTTGTTCATCTAAATTGAAATAAATAAACAAACAAACAAACAAACAGCACAGTGTTGGTTGTTGCACTAAAGGTGTATAGAGAAAAATATTAAAACTCTCTTTTTCTGTTGTGTTTTCAGCTGACTCCAGTTGGAACGACTATCTTTTCTGGTTTCTCAGGAAACAATGGAGCAACAGACATTGATGACGGTCCCAATGGACAGATAGAGTACACCATCCAGTACAATCCGAGAGACCCGGTAGGTCATCCACTTGCCCACTGATCTCTGTCAACATGGTGTAGCATGGGTATATGTTCACTAGAGACCAAGCAGCAAAGCTGCATAAGCAGTTTTAGTGCTTCTGCCTCTTTATTCTTCCTCTTTCTTCTCTTTGACAATAGAGTATAAAGCAGTACTGATTTAAATTTTGATTGAGATCACAGTTGAGCACTGTTTACTTTTTCTTCTTGCCAAAACCGATCTTAGAAATCATATTTTTTAACAATCTGCTCCAGCTTCTAAAAACAAGTTACAAATTGGTTTCCTAATGCACACCAGCAAAATTAAGCAAAAGACAACCAACATCCAGAAAGGAGCACTTACAATTCCCTATTTACATCTTTATATAAAATATACATTATAGTAACATTAATGTAATAAACAATAAAAAAAAAAAATTAGAAATTTTCATTTGATGCTCAAAAACAGTAGCCTATTACATTAGATTCTCCTTGTGCTTTACTTTCATCTCAGCCATAATTAATGTTAAAGGCTGTTTGGAGTAAATTACTTTTCACCGTCTCAGGGTTTAACTGAGCTACCTGAGTTCAGTAGCAGACTGACGAAAGGCATTTACTGTTCTAAGATTAGTGATCATTGCTAAAGACTGCACAATTAATCTTCTTCATAAAGTCAGCTGTAGCACCGTTTCTTATCTCTTTAAATGTTCACATCAGTGTTAATTTTGACACCAAATTTGTTTTAAGGAGTCTTTTGACTTAAACATCATTTAGTTTTAGTTAAAATTTAGGCATCTAAATTCTTTTATTTTTAGTCTACTTTCATTCGAAGTTGATTTAATTGACCGAAAGGTTTTGTGTAAAAGTTTCTCTGTGCCAGTGAGAGCTGCTAAATGTGTCAGTAGAGGATGTCAACTCATCTCCTCCTTGTGTGTTGACATTTTGTTACGTTTTCATGAGAAACAGGGAGCTCATACCTAGGGCTGGGCGACATAATCATGAGTTTGTCCACGTAAGATGGTTAAAATGGCTTTATCGTAACCACTGAGTATGAATTGACATGTAAATATTGAGCAGTCGCCATGAGTTTTTCTTTTATCCTACGCACTGCGAATGCATCATTAATTCCGCCATCCCAGAAAATTTTCTACCTGACACAATGCTGAGCATGCGTGTTTATCTACTACCAGTAAAATATGGTGACAGGAGGAGTTTCGGGCAAGCGAGACTCGCTGGATTTTACATGGAGCTTGCAGAACAAGATGCAGTAATTTGAGCAGTTTGCAAAATATGCCGCAAAACTATTGCCGCAAAAGGTAGCACTAGCATGAAATATTCCGCCAGCTGAAAGTGCAAAATTAAGACTTTTAAACTCTGCATTAATTATTTTACAATTTTTATATGTTATAAGCACAGAAGAGCACCTTTTTAATTTGAATTGTTTTATTTTGTGTCGTCAATTCTTGCTTCATGTACTTTTTTGTTGCTATTATCTTTTTTTTGTTGAAGGCCTAGTGTTGACCACAGAAAGAGACTTACTGTGACAGTAACCTCTGTGTCAACTGATGGTTAAAATGGTTTAAATAAAACATTTCAATTCATTCAGATTTTTGTTGTTGTTGTTGTTTTCAAAATGGAAAAATAATGAATAGTTAATTTGGATTTAAACATTTGGTGATATATTGTGTATTATGATATAGCCCCCCAAAAAATATCACAATATCAGATTTTCCTCAAATCTCCCAGCCCTACTCCTACCCTGTTTGTTGTAGACAGATCAAACTGTAGTGCACTTAGTGCACAAGAAGATTCTTCTGATTGGATGACTTCTGAATGCATCCTGCCTCACTATAAAACTTAATTAATTCTGATTTGAACTTGTCTCTCCATAACATTGTCATCTCATTTTTGTCCTCACACATTTATTTAATTGTCTTGTCTTCATCAGAAAAAAGGTCTTTGACACAAACTAGTCAAAGAAATTAACACTTGTTCACATTAAGCTTTAGTAGAAACACTGAGATGTTATCTGTGCAGTTGAGAAATGTTGATGCTGAATCTCAGCTCCTTTGAATAAATTCTTTATTTCTGTTTTTTGTTTTAGCAAATTGTTGTCAGTACTGTGTCTTCTTCTGGTTTATTTTTCTTTGAATGTCACCTATTTTATAACCATACTAGTCTTTATTTTTTTCTCTCATCATAATAATTCTAATGAATTATTTTAAATATAGATTGCATGAATTTATTTTTTTTTAAGTTTTGTATCATGTCAAGAAATCTAAAATATATTTATACTGAAATTGCACAGTCAGGTTCATTGCTTAAACCAAACAAGTGTAATGCATGCCTTGTCAAAACTGTATTGAAAGAGAAAGAGTGAATGGCCGACCCTGGCTGCGACTCACTCTTGATGTGTGTAATGTATCTGTTTGTCTTTCAGACAGCTAACAGAACCTTTGACATCCCGCTGACACTGTTTGGCTCTGTAGTTCTCAGAGAAAGACTCAACTATGAGGATATAACAAGATACCTAGTCATCATACAAGCTAATGTAAGTTTTTTTCAACATTTCTATTTGTGTATTATTATGTAGCACTGTGTTAGGTTGGTTTTTTTAATCATATATTAAGTTAAAGTTCTTGAAGGGAACACCTTTCATGTGGACCTGTCATAAAGAATGGCTGAAGAAAATCAGCCATCTCTCATGGGTAGGCGTGTAGACTGCTGCCTGGAGTGTTGTTTTATGTAAATTTGTATTATCATGGCAACATTAATGTTATGCAGCTTTTCTCACTATTTCTGTATTGTTGTGTGAGCCTTAAGGGATCTCTTAGAGCACCCCTAATTATCACTAATGTCTCTGTTAGCCTAATTGTTTTCCTTTTATTTCTGAGCTCTGTGTATGTTTTATTTATAAAGGTGGCTTATAGTGATTTTCACTCAATAAGCAAAGCACAGTTATGGAAAATTGTAGTTGAAGTTTGAATTGTTTGTGTGAGCTGATGGTGCCAAAAAAGTTTTTTTTTTTATTGTGTCAAGAAAACCTTGCGTTCAAAAGCAGTTCTTGAGAAAGTATTCTGCAAAATATTCATATGTCTCAAGGCCCTGAAAGCACTATGGAGAGTCAGTAGTACACTGTAAGACTAATGTGTTTCTGGCTGCTAAACAAGGTGACATATCTGTTTGTCTGAATACAGTATTAAGAGTGTTTTGAGTAGCTTTGAAATTACTGTATATAAATTCCTAACAAAAGTTTAAGCTTAACTGAACCCATACAACCACAAAATAGAAAAGAAAAAAAAATCCCTGGGAACATGGCTGACCATTTAAGCTGTACATATATTGCAGATAAAGTATATACACCTTGTGTGAAAACCTGTGGTCCGGTACGCAACGACTCACGGACTGGTACCAGTCCATGGCCCGCGGATTAGGGACCGCTGTTTTAGAGTCTGTGGTTTCAGTCTTTATGTTAAACTTGCTAACTGTGTCCACGTCATAGACTGTCCTCCTAGCTTATTCTCTGAGTCTGAAAACTGATTTGTCTTAAAACTGCATTATTGTTAATGGCCTCTAGTAGTAAAAAGACTTCAGGTTGTAAAGAAGTCTGTAGAAAGATGAGCCTCAGCTCTTTTGATCTGTAAACACTTTCCTGATGACTTCATGGCCTCAATTCCTTGAACTGTGAAATGAAACCTCGGTTTCAGTTCATGTTAAATAACACATGAAGTTCGTTTTGCAAAGTATGTTCGTTATTAGAGTCACAATAGACAATTATCCAGGGGTATAGTCAAGACTCGTCATTAGCCGATGACTGCACAGTGCTCTCAGTTTTAATTTTAGATCCATCTCTCTCTTGTCTTGTCCAGTTTCAAAACACCAAGATAGTGTTGGCAGAATTGCTTGTCATGAGTCACTGCGTGATGTCACAGCTTCTCGTCAAGCATAGCTTACAGTAATGAAGCCAGCAGGGGAAAACTCCTCTGTGAACTTGATGGAAATCTACTATTTTTTTATGATTTTTTTCAGTCTTTAAACTATATATAATCAGAGTTTAATTATTTCATATTTGTGTTTTCTGATTTCTCTTTTTAGATGGTGTCTTCAATCTTGCTCATTAAAGATGTTTCAGAAACTTTTTTTTTTTAGTTTTGAGGAGATCATTTCTTGGCAGAGGCCCCGGTTTCTTTCTTTTACTGTCGAGTAATTGGGAATATAATGTATTGCAATGATTTGATGTGATTAAGTAATATTAAAATGGGAACTTTGAGGAAACCTAATTAAGGGTTTATACCTGATATCTTGATTGTCTAGTGCTTAAGTTGTGCTACTTAGAAGAGTTTAATGGCAGAAAGCAGCTTTATCTGAACAGGATTTGAGAGTGCTCCCTCATATGCATACATAAAATGTGAAGCTGATGGAAATCTAGATGACTCACACATTGAATAGCAGATAATATCTCGTGGGTTTCTTCCTGTAAGTAAGATGTGGTGATCGCACCGACTGTTGAGTAGTTGAGGAGTTTAGTTAGTAGCCTTATTTGGCTATTTCTTGCGTTTTATCTTTTTTTTTTTCAACTGGACGGCAGATGAAAAGTAGATGTAAATATTAGAATTTAAATTGTAGAGAATAAAGATAATAAATTATCTAAGTAGACGGAAATGTTTGTGAGAATGCTTACTATCAGTCTCTCAGTAGGACTGTGTTTTTTGGGATTTACTTATTTGTATTTTTAAATGAGGCTTTCAATGAAACCCAGCTTAGGGTTTACTGGCGTTCTATTGAGTTACAAGTCATTTGAACACATCTATTTTTCAATTTGTCTGTACCAAGGTCATACATTCTAGTGTTTCTTGTTTCAAAAGCTTCAAACCTTTCCACAATAGTAACATTCTCACTGAAAAGTAATTTTAAGATTCAGTTTTTGTCTTTGAGTTCAATGTCATCAACCACCATGTGAATTGGTCAATTGAAAAGAATGTATTTGTTTAAACACCTCTTACATATATCCTTCTATTTTTAAATTAATACCTATATGATAATTATATTACCTGCAGAATATTTCCGAGTTCTAGAGTTTTAAACTACATTATTTAATTAACTTTTACCAAAAAAAATTTAAATTTATGTGACTCCTCAGAGAGACATAAACAAAACGAAATCAACCTGTAATTCCAACACGTGGGAGTTTTTGACTTTGTACAGAATACCAAATTCTGTTGTATCAATGTCATTTAGTTAGAAAATAATCAAAGCAAAATCTTCAAAACATTTTCACTGTAATTAACTGTAATCCCATAATAACCAGAAAGCATGTCATGAAATGCAGCAATGCTGTTTCATTTTTATGCAATCTTACAAAAAAAGGAAAAGGTGGGTTAGCAGTGCTACAACTTAGTCCAGCCAGTGGACCAATAAACAATTTTATTCATGCTACCAAAATATGAATAAAAAGTTTGGTTTTCAGTATTTCATTGATATGATTTTTTTCTACTACTACTACTCGGGTATCTTGAAAGGCGCTATACAAATCTAAGTTAAAATTATTATTATTAACTGTTATTATTTTCTCTTCTTAATTTTACATGGGTGAGACCAAATGTTGGAACTTAATTTATCCTTAGCATATATTTGCATTTAAGAAATGAGAAAACAGGCTTCTTTTTTGTCTAATAAAAATGTTAATGCCTTGCAAGGCTGAAACACCTGAAAGATGTTGAACATCATTTCCTGTGTATAGTTTTGAATATTTTCAGTGAATCATACAGGAGCAGATGGGAGTGGGAGCAGTGCATGCTATACTTCCATATTTGTTATTCTACTTTACTGGAATTTATGTAATATGTTGCTGAATGTGTATTTTTGTGACATTTTGGTCACCAAAGAGATTCATGAAATACAGGGTGGGCCATTTATATGGATACACCGTAATAACATGGGAATGGTTGGTGATATTAAAGTCCTGTTTGTGGCACATTAGTATATGTGAGGGGGCAAACTCCTCCAGATGGGTGGTGACCAAATTGGCCATTTAGAAGTCGGCCATCTTGGATACAACTTTTGCTTTTCTAATAGGAAGAGGGAAATGTGACACATCAAATGTATTAGTAATGTCACAAGAAAAACAATGGTGTGCTTGGTTTCAACGTAACTTTATTCTTTCATGAGTTATTTACAAGTTTCTGACCACTTATAAAATGTGTTCAATGTTCTGCCCATTGTGTTGAATTGTCAATGCAACCCTCTTCTCCCACTCTTCACACACTGATAGCAACACCGCAGGAGAAATGCCAGCACAGGCATCCAGTATCCGTAGTTTCAGGTGCTGCACATCTCGTATCTTCACACCATAGACAATTGCCTTCAGATGACTCCAAAGATAAAAGTCTAAGGGGGTCAGATCGGGAGACCTTGGGGGCCATTCAACTGGCCCACGACGACCAATCCACTATCCAGGAAACTGTTCATCTAGGAATGCTCGGACCTGGCACCCATAATGTGGTGGTATATATACCACACCAAACCATCACTTTTGTTGTTCCAAGAGTCTTGGAGGGATCCATCCAATGTGGGTTAGTGTCAGACCAATAGCGGTGGTTTTGTTCACTTCACCATTCACATAAAAGTTTGCCTCATGACTGAACAAAATCTTCTGCATGAACTGAGGGTCCTGTTCCAATTTTTGTTTTGCCCATTCTGCAAATTCTGTGCGCCGATCTGGGTCATCCTCGTTGAGATGCTGCAGTAGCTGGAGTTTGTAAGGGTGCCATTTGTGAGTAGCTAATATCCGCCGAAGGGATGTTTGACTAATGCCACTCTCCAGTGACATGCAGCGAGTGCTACACTGTGGGCTCTTGCTGAATGAAGCTAGGACAGCCACTGATGTTTCTTCATTAGTGACAGTTTTCTTGCATCCACATTTTGGCAAATCCAACACTGAACCAGTTTCACGAAACTTAGCAAGCAGTTTGCTGACTGCAGCATGGGAGATGGGTGGTCTCGTAGGGTGTCTTTCATTGAAATCTGCTGCAATGACCCGGTTACTGCGTTCACCCGATATCAACACAATTTCGATCCGCTCCTCACGTGTTAACCTCTTCGACATGTCAATAATAATAATAATAATAATAATGGATTGGATTTATATAGTGCTTTTCAAGGCACCCAAAGCGCTTTACAATGCCACTATTCATTCACACACTGGTGGAGGCAAGCTACAGTTGTAGCCACAGCTGCCCTGGGGCAGACTGACAGAAGCTAGGCTGCCATATCGCGCCATCGGCCCCTCTGGCCAACACCAGTAGGCAGTAGGGTAAAGTTTCTTGCCCAAGGACACAACGACCAGGACAGAGAGCCCGGGGATCGAACCGGCGACCTTCCGGTTATAGATACGCTTCCCAACCCCCTGAGCCACGGTCGCCCCAATGTCAATGGCTGTGAACAAAGAGAAACTTGTAAATAACTCATGAAAGAATAAAGTTACGTTGAAACCAAGCACACCATTGTTTTTCTTGTGACATTACCAATAAGTTTGATGTGTCACATGGCTCTCTTCCTATTGGAAAAACAAAAGTTGTATCCAAGATGGCCGACTTCTAAATGGCCACCATGGTCACCACCCGTCTTGAGGAGTTTGCCCCCTCACATATACTAATGTGCCACAAACAGGACTTTAATATCACCAACCATTCCCATGTTATTACGATGTATCCATATAAATGGCCCACCCTGTAGATTACAGTATGGTGTATACACTTGCTACATGAACATGAATGCTGTGCATTAGATATAGAATATATCAGATAAAAACCAGCCTTTCTGTATTATTACATGTTTTTCTTGATCATATCCTGATCGCTTTTCATTCAAGACACAAAGATAAATGTAGCCACATAATTATGCATTATCACCAAAAAAATCTGTCTGTCTGTCTAGGATCGAGCCCCTAATCCAAGTGACCGTCGAACAGCCACCACCACACTAACTGTGGATGTACTGGACGGTGATGATTTGGGTCCAATGTTTCTACCATGTACGCTTGTGGGAAATACCCGTGATTGTAGTCCCATCACGTATAAGGCTAATGTGCTTGAGCTGACCGAGCCGGTAAGTTTGTGTTTGTTCTGTACTTTGTTGTATTTGTGTGTACTGTGTGTACTTAGCTTTAAATTTTTGTAGCAATGTCCATTTGTGGATCACTTACTGTCTTCAGTGGACAATGATAACATGTATACACTCGCCGCCACTTTATTAAGTACACTGGTTCAGCTACTCATAACACAACACCAGCCAATCATATGGCAGTAACTCAATGCATTTAGGCATATAGACATTGTCAAGACAACCTGGTCAAGTTTGAACAGCAGCAGAATGGGGAAGACAGAGCATTGTTGATGCCAGTCGGGCTAGTCTTAGTATTTCAGAAACTGCTAATCTCCTGGGATTTTTCTGAATTACCATTTTTTGATTTAGGTAATATCATACAGAGTTACTTTAGTTACAACCTTTTAGTTCCCTAATTTCCAGTAAAATGAAAATGGCAGATTGCAGATGGTTTAGAAACTTAGGGGAAACTGAAATTATTAACCACAGGGTATATTGATAGACTGTGTCACTATGGATATCTTCACTTTCTTGTCTTCGAGCTTTCAAATCAAGGTCTAATGCCAATTCAAGCCAAATGTATTTACTCACTTTGGCATTTAAAATGTAGCTCGTTTTGCTGTAAACTACAGACTATGTAATTAGAATAGGGGCTAAATTTTTTTGTACGCTCTAAAAAAACCATGCTATTTCATTCTGTATGTTAACTCCTGCAGAACCCATTGTAAGTTTTTCATAAGGAATTAGAGCCATTTGAAAAGGAACCCTGATATTTTAATAATAAGACCTTGTCAAGCAATATCTGCTGGGAGTTACAATTTGCATAAAAAAAGGATTTTACTGTGTTTATACAAATGACTAATGAGCATCATTGTATACAGGGAATGTCTTGGTTTTATATTTTTGAAATACAAGTAGGTATTGTTTTCCTTCAATTATGGCAAAATTGTATGGCGGATGAAACTGCTGTCCTAAAATATGTCATGTGTGGCCATCAAAGAGTTCTTGACATTCAAAGTTTGTCTTTTATAGATCCGGCTGTTACTCTCTTTTGTATGAACAAGTGTTTCAGGGCAGATTCTGCAACACTGTAGCCCATATTTATGCTTACACAGCTGTATGTACTTTTGCATTTGTATCTGTGGCATTTAGCTGATGCTATTGTCTGGAGAAACTCAGAGTACAACTTTGTAAACAAGGGGGGGGGGAGTTGCTTTAGGCAAAATCTTCAGCTATGACAAGTCAGCAGTGCATTCATCCCTTACAACACATATACACACACCTGCACACACCCTTGATGGTGACAAGCTAGCAGTGCGTTCATGCCTTAATGCCCCCCATTCACCGACACACATGTACATAAATCCAGTATCACAGCCGTGGACCGGACACCGTCTTCTTCATCTCTCTATTTTACACTGAGATAGTTGTCGCATGCACACACATGTGCTGACTCTGCTCCAGACAGGCTGAAGGAACTATTTCTCTGCCTCAAGATTTCTCTTTTCACCTCTCTCTCTCTCAGACACACACAGACACACACACTCTCTCTCTCTCTCTTTCCAGCCAGAGGAGACAGTCTTGGCTGGGAGGAAAAACAGGAGTAAATCAACTTTACAGCTTGTGGTTTTCAGAAGGAGTAAGTGTATGTGGACAAGGACAGGGTTTAAGATGGAGATGGGGGGGGGGGGGAAGAGGGGAGTGAAAGAGAAAGGGGGGGAGGGGCTAGGCAGAAACAAACTGTTTTTCCTGGGAGTTACAATTTGCATGAAAAAAGAGGATTTTACTATACTGTCTATACAAATGACTAATGAGCATCATTGTATACATGGAATGTCTTAGTTTTGTATTTTTGAAATACACATAGCTGTTTTTTTTCCTTTGATTATGGCAAAATTGTATGGCAGATGAAACTGCTACCCTAATATATGTCACAAAATGATACTATGTGTGGCCTTCAAAGTGCTCTTGACAGTCAAAGTTTATGTCTTTCATAGATCCAGCTATTACTCTCTTCTGCATGAACAAGTGTTACGGGGCAGATTCTGCAAATCTTGAGGGGTCACAAAACCCTTGTTATGTGGCAAATGTTTAGTGTTGGGTTTAGTGTCCTTAAAACCCAAAGAAATATAGGAAAAAAACACACACAAAAAACCCCAAGTCGCTTCAAACACCAAGATTGTTTCTCACTTGTCGATTTTCTCCCAATACAGAGCTCTTGCTTACTCCAGACGCTTCGCTGATTTCAGTTTTTCTGATCTTATGCAATCACAGCAATAAAAATTGGAGTCAGTCAGATAAGCTGTGGTTGCTTGGCCTCATCTTTCTGTAAACTTTATATTCACTATTAATGAATTTCAGGCTGCGTTCTCTCTTTACACGAGTTGGGAGCAGTGCAGAAGTCAAATTAAGGCTCATATTTAGGAAACCTATTTGACTGCCAGCACCCACATGATCATCATTAAGGAAAATCATTAAGAAATCTATTTCATAACAGATTACCAAATGACTGCCATGTATTTACTGCTATGACAGGTCAGAATGAAAAAGGTCCTTCATATAGAGCTGTCCTCTAAAGAATACAGTCTTATTTATCTTTAGGCTGCTCCCACCACAGAGCATCATTTCATCTCACCCTCCTTTGTCACGCCAAATGTCCCCCTTCACTACATCATGCAGTGATGTAGTGAAGGGGGACATGCAGCTTGTTGCTGAAGGAGGACACTACATCTGTGATCCGTGATCGTCCTCTTTGCCGTTCTAGTAACTCTGTACTCACCATGCTTTGTCCAGTATATCCACTACCCCTCCTCTCCACATGTCCAAACCACCTCAGTCTTGTCTCTCTAACTTTGTCCTCAATCTGCTCACCCTGAGCCGTCCCTCTGATACACTCATGTCTAATCCCGTGCATCTTGGTAGCTCCAATTGAAAACCGTAACATCTTTAGCTCTGCCACCTCCACCCTGGCCTCCTGTCTTTTTTTAGTGCTGCTGTCTCTAAGCCATACATCATAGCAGGTCTCACTACCATCTTGTAAATCTTCCCTTTCACTCTTGCTGCTATCCTTCTGTCACAAATCACCCCTGACACTCATCTCCACCCATTCCACCCTGCCTGCATTCTCTTCACCTACGTTGTGTACTGTCCGTCCATCCAAAACAACGGAGAAGGGCATTGTCCATGATGAGTTTAAAAACCCCAGCTGCAGTATTTAAACTAATCTATTTTCAGTATCTCTACACCTTACATGTGCACCTTTCCTCTTGTTTCTCTCTCATTCACACAATTCTGTCTCAATTCCACAAACTTTTTATGAGAATACACCAAAGTCATTTGTGTCTTGTATCTGCCTCCCGACTGTCAAAAATCCCCATGAATAAAGAAATTAGAACTTTAAATTCACACTTTTATTTATTTATTTTTGTCATGAGATGCATTGAAAGAGAAAGTAATGTAGTTTCTTTATCACAGATATCTGGAAAATTGTATATCTTTTGTATTTCTGTATGGAAATTTAAAAGACATGAGCACTGGCAAAAAGAAAATAACAAAAGATGTCTCTGAGTTATGAAAGGTAAGGGAGAAATAAAGCAGTTTTGGAGATTACTTCCTTCCTTACTTGGAATTAAAATTTGCGGGAATGGGTTTGACTTTATTTATTTTTTTATTTTGTGAATTCAGTTCATAATTTTAAAGTTCTTCTTTTTAGTGCAGAACATAACAAATAACTGCTTTAATTGTACCTTTTTATTCATTTTTCAAGGTAGTTCATTTTTCATTAAAAATCAAGCATTGCTTTTGCAAAGCAGGCTTAAGCCTTTATATATTTCCTTTGTCCACAAGTTAGTCAAAGTATGAGTGTGTCTGTAACTGAGGCCTTCTAGGAAGATTTGTCTGTATTAATCAACCCCTGTGGTCTTGGTTAATACAGTATAATTGTCAGTTCTGGCCTTTGCTTAAAGATGAAAAGAAAGTTCAATGACGTATTCTTGGAATAAATAAATGCAAAATCTCTTTTTCTCATAACCCATGATTTGGCTAGCATGACAGCAGTGTAGATGAATATCTACTTCCAGCTTTCAGAATAATGAGAACTTTGACTGTTTGAATGACACACACTATATTAAATTTGCATGTTATATTTTCTGTTTCTGATTTGCTTCTAATGCACTGTGCA
The DNA here is from genome assembly GCF_000239375.1 of Pundamilia nyererei. Lineage (NCBI taxonomy): Eukaryota > Metazoa > Chordata > Actinopteri > Cichliformes > Cichlidae > Pundamilia > Pundamilia nyererei. Next base: position 163,894 of record NW_005187597.1, read on the forward strand.
GAGATTCTTCTTCTTATGGTTACACTTTGACACTGAAACACTGAACCAACAGTGCTCTTTTATGCCTTACAGTGTCACTATTTTGGTCAAATGTAATCATTTCTCTTGAAAGAAATTACAGCAGCTATAAGCCTTCCTCCCTCTCTCTGATTGGTGTTTATATACATAGTAATACACAATATTATATGCACTCACATACATTTAAATGATCAGCACAATGCTTAAACTGTGCTTTTTTTCCTCATCGGTTGCCTTTGGTGCCTTTACTACCAGTGTCGCAGTTTGGCTAGATGAACGAGCAGACTGTGTGCTTTGACAGTGGCAGCTGCTCTGCACATTTCAAAATTACCAAGGAGAAAGGAGCAATTTGAATTTTACCAAAAGTCTTAGAACTGAAGAAAGCTTGCATAAACATCATTATCAAATCCATCCAGAGTGAAAAAACAGGAACAGCTTGCAGAAACTGAAGAGAAGGGTAAAGGGTTATGCTGTGCAACAGTTTTTCATGAAACACTCAAAGGTTTAACCTGAAGAATTGATGAGCATTTAAGTTACTGGGTGGTATTTTTATGCCAACAGCAGGTCTCCTGTTGGTTTGGAAGCAAAGAACTGAGGAGGTGCAGGGAGATAGGTGAAGCTATAGAAAGAATGGAACGACAGCAACAAGCTGCTGTTCCTGGTACAAGAAAATTGGGGAGGGGAGGAATGAGCGAGGAGGAGAGAAAAGGCACCGTAATAGTTTGAGTCCTAATCAGGCTGATGAGAGATGACAACCTCAGAGCCTTGGAGCCAGGATAACTATTCTCTCTCTGTGTCTTTCTTCCTCACATACACACACACACACCCCAAGATGCTGGTCATTATGCCGAGGAGTTGGCTGTCAGGCCATGTTCACACATACACTTCAAAAACACTGCCATCTCTGCAGCTCAGTATTTCATAGCTGTAAGGGATAAACCTGATTATTGACCGAGACTTGACCAATAATTTAGTTTATCATTAAATCATACTGCAATTGACTGGCAACAAGATGCATGATGCAAAGAATACAGTACTCTGTCTGTAATAACAGTATTTTTTTTGTTGTTGTTTTTTTACCTGCAATGACACACTCAGCTTCCTTCTGCAAATTCACATCTGTTACTTGTCCACATGTAGTTATATGGGAGTGTGACAAGTTCCCGTTGCAACATAAAGTCTTGCCGTGCACTTTTGTGTAGCTCGGTATCCAGCACAAAGCTTCTTCTGACCACCAAATGCCCTCCAAGATTTTTCCCCCCTCTATTGATCGCCTCGCTGCTCCCTGGATCAGACATCTGCCTGCACAGCGGCTGCCCATTTGCTCATTAGTTCCTCAGCATATACGCATATATACATGCACATATATGTAAATACATATATATAAACACTACCAGTCATAAGTTTGGACACTTCTTCTCATTATTTATTAATTTTTTTCACATTTGTTACATTGTAGATACATACTGAAGACATCAAAACTATGAAGCAAGATACACTGAATTATGGAAAAAATTATAAATAGCCCTAAATATGTCTTATATTTCAGCTTCCTCAAAGTAGCCAACTTTTGCTTTGTTGACAGCGCTGCGTGATGTAGTCACCTGAAATAGTTTTCACTTCACAAGTGTGACTTGTCAGGGTTCATTTGGGGAATCTCTTGCCTTTTTAGTGCGGTTGGGACCATCAGTTGTGTTGTGCGGGAGTCACAGCTGACAGTCCTATTTGACAACTATTAGAATTCATATTATGGCAAGAACCAATCAGCTAAGTAGAGAGAAACGACAGTCCATCATTACTTTAAGAGCTGAAGGTCAATCAGTCCAGAAAATTGCTAAAACTCTGAATGTGACGAAACAGGCTGACATGAGGGGACCGCCCCAGGAAAGGAAGACCAAGAGTCACCTCTGCTGCTGAAGATAAATTCATCTGAGTCACCAGCCTCAGAAATCACAAGTTAACAGCACCTCAAATTAAAGCCCAGATAAATGCTACACAGAGTTCCAGTAGCAGACACATCTCTACATGAGCTGTTCAGAGGAGACTGTGAATCAGGCCTTTGTGGTCAAACAACTGCTAAGAAACCACGACTAAGGAAAAGCAACAAGCAGAAGAGATTTGTTTGGGCCAAGAAACACAGGGAAGGAACTTAGTGGAAATCTGTGTTTTGGTCTGATGAGTTCAATTTGAGATCTTTGGTTCCACCCTGCTGTGTCTTTGTGCAACGCAGAAAAGGTAAATGGATGCTCTCTACATGCATGGTTCCCACTGTGAACCATGGAGGAGGAGGTGTGATGGTGTGGCGGTGCTTTGCTGGTGACACTGTTGGGGATTTATTCGAAATTCAAAGCACACTGAACCAGCATCCTGTAGCGACATGTCATCCCATCTGGTTTGCGTTTAGATGGACCATCATTAATTTTTCAACAGGACAATTACCCCAAACACACCTCCAGGCTACGTAAGGGCTGTTTGACCAAGAAGGAGAGTGATGGAGTGCTGCGCCAGTCACCTGAACTAAACCCAGTCGAGATGGTTTGGGATGAGATGGACCACAGAGTGACGGCAAAATGGTCAACAAGTGCTCAGCATCTCTGGGAACTCTTTCAAGACTGGTGGAAAACCATTTCAGACGACTACCTCGTGAAGCTCAGCAAGAGAATGCCAAGAGTGTGCAAAGCAGTAATCAAATTAAAGGGTGGCTTTTTTGAAGAATCTAAACTCTAAAACATTTTTTGAGTCATTTCACACTTTTTTTATTCACTACATAATTACATATGTGCTCATTCATAGTTTTGATGCCTTCAGTGAGAATTTACAATGTAAGTAGTCATGAAAATAAAGAAAAAATATGAGGTGTGTCCAAACTTTTCACTTTTCTAGAGCAAAGCAGGTAAATAGCTTTCAGTATTACCTGCAGCTTGACTTGCTATGTTGATCTTTTTTTAACCCCCAGCTTATTATTTGGCCCAGTTATATCAGACTAAACCAAATACTCAAATAAAATTCTTAAGTTTATAACTAAGCTTAAGAGTGGCAGTAGCCAACAACTGATCTTCATGGAGTAACCCCAGTTTTGCCCAGTCCAGCCGAAGATGAAAGAGGCAGAAAAACTACTATATTTAAAAGTTGTAAGAATATTACATGGTATAGAAGCCAAATCAATCACATTACTGAGCAGTTTTTCTTAATGGTTTAAAAGTATCCGTGTGTATAAATTGGCTGTAGCGATTAATGGACTTTATTATTTTATTAATTTCCAAAATCGTTAGTTGCTTAACTTAAATACTAAACAGCAATTCAGTGACAGTGCCAGAGCCCTGACACTTCTAAGTAAATTTGATTTTGACTGTTTAAAATTTAATTTGGACCGTCTCTTAAAAATAATAGACATAAGTGATGGATCACTTTATAATAAAGCAATGCAATAAAAAAGCCTGATTTTAAAGAAATCCAGAGATCTCTGACTGAGCTGATGTGTGTTTATAAAGTCAAAAGCCCTGCTTTAAAATCAGGTTGTGGTCAAGTAGTCTTTTCTGTTTAGGAAAGTTCCTAATTGAGTGAAATGACCCAGTATAAAGTATGAGCTTATATAACTTTCTAAATTCTACAAAAAAAAATCATCAGTTTTGCTGGTTTGGGCTTAGCTGACGTGGACTGACTCAAGAATTTCTTCATGCTTTTTTACCAGCTAGTCAGTTAATAAGCCAAGCCATGCAGCAGCATGAAGAGCTTAAATAGAAGTGAGTGACTTCCCTGGAGATGCGTCACAATCATATCAAAGTTTGTGTATGCCCATAGATAATGTGGCGGGAGTGATGGAGTAATTGACAGTATGAATGATAAATTATTTACAGTGTCACAACAGTATTGCCTCCACCGTCACAAATCACAGGCTGACTCTCACATCGCTTTTGTAGTTCTTGTTGTCAGTGCTTTTTTTCCTCATTGACAAAGTTAAATGGTGTCAATAACTAAAATTACAGTGGCACTCTTGCAGTGTTTTAGCGACCTGGTTGTCTTTCGAGGGCTTTAAGTTTCTTCCATGCTGCATTAACATCTCCCTGTCTCCCTTCACTCCTGACAGATTCATCTCCCTTCTATATATTTAAACCCTCTTTTACTCCACTCCATTACTCCCCATAACTTCTTCTCTGCCCGTGTTTTCGCTCCCTTCCTCTTCAGGCAACAGCAAAGATGGCTCGGTGAAGGCTGGTAGATTTTAAGTGGTGCATGACAGGTGCGGCAGTTAAATGTTGTGTCATAGCAGGTGTGTACGGTGCATGCATGTCTATGGGAGGATGCGTATTTAGAAAAACTCGCAGGCTTGTTGTTGTGCTTTGTTTGGCATTTTATTTCCTTAGTGATCATAATTTATTCCCATGGACATGTTATATTTCTCCCATCGGGGGTCTTCTCATTGCACGGACCACAGCAATATCGCACTGTCATAAGTCAACATTATAGCCCGGCCACGTTAGTATGCAGATGGAGCCAGATTCTCAACTCCTGTGTATTTGTGTGTTTGAGTGTGTGTGCGTGGGTGTGTGCACAATATATATTACCATTTATATGCTGCACTTATATAATACATTTTAGTGTGTGGATGTGCATATTTACCCTCCTGTGTGATTTTTAAATTTACTCCAATTTTGTGTTGTCTTCAACAATACATTTTCCTGTTCTGCTGCTCCGATGTTTCCTCTGCTTGGATATAGTTTGTGCATTAAAATAACTTTTCCCAGACCACCAGTAATTAAATAATTGCTATGTCTTCCTCCTAATTTTAGCAGAGCTTCTGTTATCACACACACAACGTTGGCAGTGGATGTTAAAAGTGCTGTTCTATGTCCAAGTTTGATTGATTCATTGTTTTTCTCTCTCACTCTGTGGAAAATATTTCTCCAGAGTAAGGTGAATCCGCTCAATGTGACTCCACCCATACAAGCTGTGGACCAGGACAGAAACATACAACCTCCCTCTGACAGGCCGGGGATCCTGTATTCCATCCTTATTGGTAGGTTTGTTTGTTTTTATTAAACATTTTAGGAAGTTATTTAATAAATGGCAAAGCGGTACAGTGGTTTGCAGTCACATCACAGCAAGGAGGTTCTGGGTTAGAACCCTCTGGCCTGCTTGGTCCTTGGTGTGTCGAGTTTGCTTGTACTCTATGTGCCCACGTGAGTTCTCTCCAGGTCCTCTGGCTTCCTCCCACAACCTAAAAGGCATGTTGGGTTAATTGTTACATCTAAATTGGCTGTAGGTGAAAAGGAAAAATAGCATCCTTATGTTTTTGTTGTTGTTGGGTTTTTTTTTTTACCCAAACAATTTTAAATTCACTTTTTTTTTTAAGACTGATTGGTGAAACATTATTTAACATGCCACTTACACAGGGCAATACGCTCTGACTCTGTTCTTTCGAGATTATCTTGTCAAATGTAGATCAGTGGTATTGCGGTTCCGTAGGCTAGATTTAAGGCCCAATGCTAACGTCCACACTCAGAAATTTTAATATAAAAGTAAAAAGTGCATGAATTATTGTATCTTAAAGGCTGCCTTGTACTATATTATTTCCACTAGAGCACTTTGTTGTCTAAATGCAGGCTTACTTGGTGGTCCTAGATGATCCGAATTTAAGTAGTAGAATTTAAGCAAGAACATTCAGCCATCAAGCCCATTTCCTTTGGAACCAGCTCCCGGTTTAGGTTTAGGAGATGCATGTTCTCTACTTTTAAGAGTGTATGCATATCCTGTATGGCATAAGAGAGGCTTAAAATGTTCCTTTTTAAAAAAGCTTAGTTACACCTGGATCAAATGATCCCAAACCAAACCATCCCACTGTTTTAGGCTCATGATACACAGAGAACTCCATTTATTTATTTTCCCTTTCATATATGTCATTATGTTTTGTGTTCCATCCTGTTTGTTGCTCATGGTTTCAGCTTTCTGTCATTTATTTCCCCCCACCAACCTCAGGTAATAAGGTTGGTGAGAGCATCTGAGCCTTTTTTGTTAGAGGTTTTTCTTGAACCTCTTCTTTTCCACCGTTACCAGGTGCTTTGTTGTGGGGGATTATTGGATTGATGAGGTTCTCTCACTAATCAGTGTTTTTACTTTACAGTATAAAGCACCCTGAGCTGCCTGTTGTGTACTAGCACTGTATAAATAAGCTGTGCTGAATCAAATGGAATCAAGTAACACACCTACAGAAGCACCACAGCTGCACACACATTTGCCATCAGAGTGGAGAATGAGACCAGGCCTAAATGTCCCTAAGGCTTTTGATGAAGCAACTTAAATAGACAGTGATAAAAAAAAGTATGCTCTGGACAGTTTGTGAAAGATAACATTTTACAGAATTACAGAGGTGGAATTGTTTCTCATTAGTGCTTTATACGTATCTAAAACTATAGGATAACTGTGCATCATACAAAATATTTTGATTACCATTTGAAACTATAAAATGCAGCATAACAACAACTTCAACAAGTCAGGATGTGCATAGTCTGTAGAAATGTACTGACATGACTTGACACAGGCTTGATTAAATTTCCCAGACCCCTCCTGTGAAACTAATCTCTCTCTGAGTGAGGATTATTAGAGAAAGTGTGACAATGGGCAAAAAAAAAAGATGTTGCAGCTTTGCAGCTCATCCAACATTATGATTCTAAATCTAAAAACAGAAATTACTGTTGAAAGTAAGCTGAGGAATATTTAATGTGAACTGCAGTGGTTTTGGTTCCACTACTTGTGATTTTTAAGGAAGAATCTGACAAATATTTGAAGTGCCATTAATGGAGGCAGGTTAAATAAATCAAAAGTGAGGCTTTTATTTTACTGTTAAACATCTAAATGCGCCAGTTCACCTGAAAAAGCAAGAAACACGCAAGAGGTAAAAAGACACAGAGAAGATGGGAATTGCAGCACTATTTATGCACAAAAAACCATTTATACACAAAAGGGTAATCAGGAAATAGGACACAACGGGGTAACTAAACACAGGTAAAGATAATCAAGGACAATGAGACAGGAGGGGGAGTAAAACATTTAACACAGGAGACAAATAACTATCAAAATAAGACTGGAGTTGATAATCTAACAGGGAAATGTAGACATATGAGTAAACTTAAAAAAAAAAAAAAGTAATTTATACAGGAGGATGAGATGAGATTTTTGTGAGACCACAAATTAAAATCTAAAACAAACAGTAAGTAATCTAATAACTAAAAACTGAAAATATTAAGGAAATAGAAAAAGATGCAAATGTAAATAGTAATAAAAGTAAAAAGAAGGAAACATTTAACAACTTGAAAAAAGTCCTCCATATGAGACGTCTGTCCAGTTGTACTCTTGCTGCATGTCGTATTTGGCCCTCATTCTTTCTGAACTAACATAGAAATAACATTAAAAGAAAGGGCTTTTGCAAAATTAAGATGCTTAATATATTTACCTAAGCTTGGATTCTAGGTAAAAACACATGCCTTAGATATAATAATAAAAAAAAGATATAATATTGGGCACTCACTCAAAGAAATTTATGTAGCACATTTCATTCCAAGTGGAGGCACAAAGTATCCATAAACATAGTAGAAATAATCTGTCTTGCAACGTGCCATCTCTCAAAAGCCAGTCAGATCAATGCTAGCTGCTGTAGCTGTAAAGATGTAACATAGACCGAAGTGCACACTTGAGAAATGTGATTGTGTACATCTGCCTGTGTTGCTGCTCTTTTTACCAGAGCTTGATTTCCCCATTGAACAATGTAGCCTTCATAGGAATCATATATGTACGGGCGGTGTGTACCTGTTGCGAGCTGCGATCTTTAAACTGGGAGCATTATCCAAGTCTCTTGCCTTGGATTCTCCCTCTAGAAACCCATCAAGCAAACATAAAGTGATTCTAACACAAATGTTTCCTCCCCTCTCCCACAGCAGTATATCTTCTGTTAAAAATGCATTTTTGGTTTGCTCTTACTGTTTGTGTTTGTTGTCCTCTCTCTTCCAGGCAAACCAGAGTCCTATGTAGAATATTTCCGCTTAAACAGAACCACAGCAGAACTTCTGCTACTGAAGCCCATCGACAGAGAGCACTACCACAGATTTGATCTGGTGATCAAGGTGAGAAACACTGCAGCAGCAAACAAGGCAGTTTTAATGAGATTTTCTTTTTTCTTGCATGTTTCTTCTACCTCAAAGAAACCCGCCAGTTCACTCTGTAGTGCTTTTTTAATGCCTTTAATCTACAAATATTCATCAAGTTGATCAGCAAATCTCTAAGTCCTAATAAAGACTGTTTATATTAGGTTTATTTTTTTCCTGACGATTAAAAGTAGTCTGCCATGAAGACATTTAAATGATAGTCATTTTGAAGCATTCGCTATAGTAGTATGCATGCATATATATATAT
>NW_005187597.1:174824-203379 GCF_000239375.1 Pundamilia nyererei
TATGTTACGCTACTCTCACATATACTTACAGAATTTTACAACTGGTAGCTCTTTCAAAAAATGAATAAATAATGAAAGGAAAGGCAACAGAAGGGAGCAAAGTAACAGAAATACACTGGTTTTTTAATAATCCACCTGAGGTAAACTAAAAGGATTGGTACACATTTATTTGTACAGAACAATTTATTTTGCCGTTGTGAAATGAAAGAAGGACGTTTCATGACTTTAGTACAAACAATAACAGGTAAAGTAGGGTCTTTGGTCAGATACAGTATGTGACCAGCACCTTAGTGGTCACCGCCTCAGATGTTTCTTGTAACATTTAAAATCCTTCTCTAAGGACAATGATCAACTACACTCCATCAAGCCACTCTGAATGAAAGATTTATAAGTGCTGGTTTGGAGTTTGCCAGATGCATTGAAGGATTATTAGAGCATGAGGAAAAAATATGATCCGATGTGCCAAAAACTATTTGGGATGAACTCCAAGAACTCTGCCTGATGAGCACCAAGCACTGGTGTTCATTAAGCTCACTAATGCTATCCCTACAGTGAAGCATGGTTATAGCATCATAATGCTAAAAGAGCGTTCCTCACCATTAGGGACACGGAGACTGCTCAGAATTAAAAAGAATATGAACAAACCAAAACACAGTAACTGTTCATCTTTTAAGAGATCATACTCATGTGGATTTGACACAAGTCCGAATATACTTGAGTGGACTTGAAACCCACAGAATATCTATAGAAAAACCTTGAGATGGCATCCATTCTTTGTGATGAATCATGAAAGGTTTTTCCAAATAAAAGCTCTACTGGCTGCCAATGCACTGGATGAAGGGTTGGAATGCTTTTGCAAAGAAAGATTCTTGTTTTTAAAATGACAATTTCTCAAAAGCATGTTTTCGTTTGCTCATTGTCAGTTCTACATACTTCTAATGTTACGTTGCCAAAATGTAAGCAAACGTAGACAAAAAACGGGTCTCAAATTAGTACGTTAGCCCTGACCTCTAGCTGAACTTTCATTACGGATCCATGTTAGCATTTTTCACTTGTAAAATAGCAGAGAAGTCACACTATACAACTCTACTGGTTACTTAAATAAACTTAAAAAAAGAAAAGAAAAGAAAAAGAAATAAATCATCAACTCATACTTTTTCAGCAGCACTTAAACCTTTGAACTTGACTTACCAATTTCCTTAGAGAAATCATTTCATAAAATGACAGACTGATTAAAAAGAATCACCAGCACAAACAAAAAAAGCACACTTGTTACTATTTTCAGCATGTGGAACTGTAATACATGGGTAGTCGCAGCATCTGTCATATCACTGTATGTAATTTCGTCAACCACTGTAAAGACATAAAGGCTTAGCAGCGTGATTTATGGCTGGTCAGTTAGAGAAGATTCAAAGCTAAATTGGTTGTTATTACACTTTCCTCTCTCCCCTTTAGGCAGAACAGGACAACGGCCACCCCCTGCCAGCTTTCGCCAGCCTTCAAATCGAAGTTCTGGATGAAAACAACCAGGCACCCTACTTCCTGCAGCCTAGTTACCATGGCTACATCAGTGAGGCATCGCCAGTGGGAACCACCATAGCGACCAGCGCCAGCCTATCTGTACCACTGGCCATAATAGCACTGGATAATGATGTGGAGGAGGTATGATGAACATGTACAGAGCTGTGATTGATTACAAAAACAAAAACTAAATATTGTTGTTACTAATTAATCAAATTCTAACAGAGTGAAGAATGAAATGTTCTTGTAAAACCAGAACGACACAGCTGTTTTAAAATGGTTTGGATTTTTTAGTATGTGTAAAAACTCTTACAACATTTTGATCTGTTGAATCTACTTCTTTTATAGCTGGCACTCAATAAGACGCCTGTAGGTATCAGCTCGGTGCTTTCCTTCTATCTTGACCTTCAGAGTTCTGAGTGGTGTTAACAAGGACTGTGCTTCTAACAACAGACACATGACTCACTTATGTTAATGCTCATTGGTGTTGTGATGTTAAAGTTTACTATACTAGATGAAAACAGACCATTAGCCTTTTACTTCCTGTTGTATTAGAGATCATTTACCTCTGTAGGCCTGTCAAGCTCTTTGCTATCCTACTGATTTACTTGTTGTAAATAATACAACCGCTGAAAGGCACATCCTTGATAACAGGCAGACAAAAGGCCTGCTATCTAATTGCCTACTTTTCACACAGGGGATTGAAAATAACAGCTTAAGCTAGCAGATATTTTATTTTATTTTTACAATTTTGTTTTATCAGGTGCTAGCTTACATATTAAGCTAATATTGCTGATTGAAAACACTCTCTGTTCTTCGCTCTATCTCATGTTTTCAGCAACATTGTTAAATAACAAAAAAGAGAGGGAAACTGAGTGACAGGTTAGCCAGACATGATTAGCAGCTTACATAGGACCACAAAAGCACATATTTTAATAACTTACGACTAGAGTTGTATGTCTCGAGACCGGTCTTGGTCTCGAGACCGGTCTTGAGACCACTTTTACGTGGTCTTGGTCTTGTCTTGATCTCGACGGACTTTGGTCTCGGTCTTATCTTGGTCTCGCTGTCTCGGTCTTGCTGTCTCAGATCAACATAGTGGTCGGGAGATTTGGAGTCAACAGTATCCATGACACACAGTGTAACGTTCAATAATGTATCATGCGCAAAAGCTTTAGCTCTAAGAGTCGTGCTTAGAGAGTGCTTTGTAGTGAATCAGAATAGTCGACTACCATTGAGCGAGAGCCGCAGCTCCTCAATTAATTTCCTTTCACTGCTCAGCTGTCACACAGCGACACACAGTGGCTTAGCCATGCTCAAATCCCTCCACATTGTGGATTATAATCTTCAGTTTGATGTTACAATTTTATCTATATATAAAGTATAACTGAAACCAGTTACATATTTCCCATTCTTTAGACAGTTTTTGGAGGTGATCGCTGTTTTGTCAGATGACTTTGGGGCCAGTCAGTACCATCATGTCAGCCCTCAAAAGCACACAAAAGTTAGTCTTTTTTGTCCCGGTCTTGGTCTCGGTCTTGGTCTCGCCTCAACTTGGTCTCGGTCTTGGTCTCGTCTCGACTTGGTCTTGTCTTGGTCTCGATACCCTCTGGTCTTGGTCTTGGTCTTGTCTTGTCTCGATACCCTCTGGTCTTGGTCTTGTCTTGGTCTCGGATTAGGCGGTCTTGACTACAAGTCTACTTACAACTAATACATCTTTTTTCAGACAAAAGGAAAGGTGATTTAAGGGTCTTTGAATATGGGATGGTTGTTGGTACCAAACAGGCTGATCTGTATATTTTAGAAACTGTTAACTGACAATTCCCCACGCTACTATCTCTAGAGTTTACAGAGAATGTTCCAAAAAACAGTAAAAAATCCAGTGAGCAGCAGTTCTCTGAGCAAGTATACTTTGTTGATGCCAGAGATTAGAGGGGAATGGCCGGACTGCTTTAAGTTGATAGAAAAGCAACAAAAAATCAGGTAACCACTCTTTACAACCAAGGTCTGCAGAAGAGCATCTCTTGAACTTGAAGCAGAGGACCACTTCTGTCAGCTAAGAACAGGAAACTAAGGGTACAATTCATATGGGTGAATTCTAATCACCAAAATTGGAAAATGGAAGATTGGAAAAACATTGCCAGGTGTGCTGCAATGTTGAGATTGTAGGATTAGAATTTTGATTAAGCAACATTGTAGCATGTATCCATCCTGCCTTAGATCAGCAGTTCAGGAAAGATATGGGGGTATATAATGATGTGGTGGTATATTTTCATGGCACATCCCACTGTGCATCATTTAAATGCCACAGCCTACCTGAGGATTGTTACAGACCATGTCTAGCCCTTCATGACCCAGTGACCAATCTTGTGATGCCTGCTTCCAACAGTTTAACTCGTCATATCAAACAGCTCAACTTGGTGAATGGTTTTTTGAACATGGCAATGAGCTCGCCGTATTCAAATGGCCTTTACAGTCGTCGGATCTCAACCCAGTAGAGCACGAGAGAATGTGAATGATTCTAACATGTCAATATGCACTGAACTCTCAAAGAAATGTTTCCAGCACAAAGTAGTAAGGAAGTCCTAAAAGGAAAAATAGATTTTGGCACTGTACTAGCAAGTTGTACTAATAAAGTGTTGGTGAGTGTATATTACCTTCAGATGCCTTGCTGCTGGCGGGGCTATGTAGAACATATCGCAAAATCTAGATCTTGACAGGTCTACCAAAGCTATGACTAAACAATCAGGGCATGGGTCTATCTTCTGGTCAGCTGTTAGAAGCACTTTGTATCTCTTTACCTTACTAATATAAAATCCTGCTCTCATGTAAATAAACCAGCTCTTGCCTAGAAACAAAATTAAACCATCATGTAAACAAAGCTAGAAGCATGGTGACAGTATTTAATCATACCATACAGAAATGAGGGATTGGTCTATTCAAGTGTCCATTTTCGCCGCCCTCTTTCAAGCTCTGCCGAATCTCGACTTTGTGCCTTGCTTGCAGTGTGTGAAGTGCCCTATCTAATTTCCCTCTGAATCTGGATAGTAAAACCATTTCCCTCTTAAATTGCCTCTCGGTAATGTAAGATATTTACAGTGCTGCAACATTGTTATCGCCGATGCATTCCCAGGAGCTTAGTTTGTTTAAGATGTAGCATAGGCATTTTGACAAAAACAAGCTTTGGTTCGCTGCTTTCTAAAAGACCCCAACAGCTTGGAATGGGCTTAGAGAGGATAATGTGTGCATTTGTGTGTGTTCCCGGGACTGTGTATGTGTGTGTCAAGTGATATACATTGAGTTATTTTTAATATTGCTAACCCTGGCCTTTCCTCCAGCATTAAGCACCAACAATGATGATTAGTCCTAATTGCTTTTATGTGACATCCATCACTTTTATTTATATGTGTGCGCATACAAATGCAAGTATCTGTGTGCGCCTGTAACTGTGCTACTGTGTGTACGTGCATGCTTATTTATGACTCAATATCCACACCGGCTACATCGACAGCATTATCAGCTCCCCCCCACCCCACCCCACCCCACCCTACCCTGCTGAGCCAGCCTTATCTGGAATGAGAGCTCCCCTCTCTCTCTCTCTCTCCCTCATGCGCACATACACACACAAACAGACACACACACACACAGAAGAGATGACTGTGTAGGTAATGTCAGAGGAGGGCTTGGATGAGGATTGCCTCTCCATCACTGAGTATAGCACCCAGACACACACCGATTGAGCCCTCTTCTTAGAAATTGTTATGTCAAGAAAACACAAGGGATGTTTTTCATTCATATTCTTAACCATCTCTTGTCCAAGCACTTCTTTGTTCACAGCTGTTTTGCTTATGAAGCGTGTGGATTCACTGTGTTTTGCCACTGATATATTCAGCTTTGTAATGTTTAAATATAATTATTTCAGAGAAACACAGTTTGAAAGCTGGCTCTTGCCTACTTTTGCCCATCAATTATCATCTTGGCCAGAAACTCTGTGTATTTTTTTTTAACCAATCCAGTGTAGCCACTTCACTACAGGTTTGCATGTATAGTAATTAATGTAGATCATAGTGAGACATGAGGGAACGGTATCTGAGTGCAAGCGATCCCCCAGCAGAGGATTTAAGGGTAAAAACAAAAAGTTAAATGTTGTAATGTTGTTATGTCTCTCTTCAACAGACACGGGATCCGCAGCTTCAATTCTCACTGGACAGCTATTCTCATGTTTTCTCTGTATCTGCTACTGGAATCAAAAGATACCTCACTCTGGTGCAGCCTGTCGACAGAGAGACACAAGACTCCTACACATTCACGGTACTCTATGGGCTTGATGTCTGTGTGCACTACACAAAGTGTTTGCATGTGAGGGGAAAAGCGATAGATAAGTGTCTGAATGCATTTGAATAACTCCCCTTCAAAGTCAGATAAAAGCAGGGATCTTGGGAAAAACAAATAAAAAAACCTCACAAAAAGAAGTGAAAAATGGAAATAAAATGACACCAGAGGAATACGCAGAAAAATAAAAATATGCTTGGGTTTCTTAACCTATGCTTGAGCCTGAATTTAAGCCATTTTAGCAGTAAGGCGAGAGAAGCGAGATAAAGTGAGGAGTGGAGAAAATGCAGAGGATGTGAGTACAGGTGAAGCACACACACAAAAAAAGCAGATTAGAAAGAAGAGGGCAGAGGGTTACAGAGAACACAAACAACACACCGACTGTGGAGGGAGGCGTATAGAGAGGCCTGAAGTAAGAAAATCATGAGAAGGTGAAGGAAAAGGGCAAACATGGAAGGAATTTCTTCAACCTTCATATGTTTTTAAAAGTTGATTTGATTTTCTGTCCTAACAGTGCTTCTAAAAAATGAGTTTTAAATGACAGTATTAATTATTATACTGTCACTAGTAATTAATGCCTTTGTTGCTTACTGTAGAAATGAATGCAGCAAACAAGACTAATTACAGTGATTACAGTCCTTCTGTGTCCACATCTTTCCCTATTTTTTCTGTCTACCTGGTGCGTTTTCTTCATTTTCCCCTCCTTGTTTTTTTTTTTTTTTAATTTATCAGTGGAATCTAATCCAGCAGCGTCTTCATTGGTAGGGCGCATGTAAGCTGCCCAATGTCAAGCAGAGTATCAAAATGTATCTCAGTATATGATGTACTGCATTGTTACTTCACACAGCAGCTGTTATCTGACAAGCTCAGGCTGGTAACTCTGGCAGTGTGTGTTTGTGTGTGTGTGTGTGTGTGTGTGTGCACGTGTGGGACTGTATGCGGCTCCATGTGTCCTTGAGTGTGTATTCAGCAATTTGGGAGTTAAAGATGGAAAAAGCAGAAGGCCTGGTGTATTGATTTAAAGGCAGAGGTGTACAGTAATCATCATGAAAGCCTTGGAGGAGAAATTAAACTCAAGGCAGAGAGAGATATGAGAAATGGTGGGTGATTTTCATTTGAAGGAGTGAATCAGCTTCTTGGCAGATGAGCTTGTGGAGAAGATTGGTATCAGCGAAGAAACTTCTTTCCTGCCGATATTCGCTTTGAATGATTTCTAAAACATGGCTGAAATGCACATTTTCGCTTGAATTTTTCTGCTACTGACTCATTTATGGGCGAGTGGAGGGACATTGGGGAAAAAAAGATGAAACCAGGCACGGTCATAAACAAAATTTGTCATGGATGTGAAGCGCTTTAATTGACTTTTGAATGTTTTGAACATCTCAGAGCATGAACTAAAGGACAGGGGAGACTAAAAACATGCTTGTGACATTAAAGTTGATTTAAAAACAAACAACATACTTAACGTGATTAATTTTATCTAAGTTAATCGAGCTCCTAAGACTTGAACGACAATCAGTTTTCGACATTTCTCTCATGTCGAGTTGAGCTTTTTTCGTGTTTGTACCTATGAAGCCACAAAAACTGATGTTTTAAAGTGGCAGGGTGCAAAACACAATAATAAAGAACAGGCTCTACTTAGAGGAGCTCAGCAGTTTGCTTTCAGAAAAACATTACTGCTCACTTGATAGTAAGCAAAAGCCAGCCAGCTTCACCTTTATTGTACAGTATCCTTTCAGTCTTCTTTATACGAGGTTGACTAAGCATAACTCTCACTGTTAATGCTATTTCTTATTTATATGCATTTTTAAATAAATGTATGCATTATAAATGGCGATAGTTACCGGTAGTACTCTTGCGTGTAGGTTAAATCAGAGACAGCCAGCACTGATTAAAGAGTTTCCACAGTTTCCATTATTTTCCTTTCTGTACACAGATTTTGTAATTCTTTAATGTCCCTTCTTTTGGTAAACACTGTGAAGCATCTTGTAACTACACTCTCTTTATTGGGTACATCTCTTTGCTTGTTAATGCATATTTCTAATCAGACAGCATCCGAATGGAATAGAATAGAAATGAAAATTGAGTATTTTGCAAACTTCTGTTAAATGCTAAATTTTGAAGCACAGTGTCTACAGCAGAAGAAGACCACTCCAGGTGTCACTCCTTTCAGTTAGGGACACTTAGGGAAACTGAGGCTACAACTCATCCAACTTGGCTGAGGGTATATGGCATAAACAGCATGGATCCATCCTGCCTTGTATCAACGGTTCACGCTGGTGGGGGCGGTGTAGTAGTGTGGGAGATATATATTTTTTCCCCAGCAGAATTTTGGACCCAATAGCACCAACTGAGCGTAGTTTAAACACCTGAGTTTCGTTGCTGATCACGTCCATCCCTCTATGACCACAGTGTACCAATTTTTTAACGTATATTCTGTGTCACAAAGCTCAGATGATTTCAAACTGGTTTCTTGAACATGATAATGAGTTCACTGTGCCCTCCACAGTCACCCGTTTTCAATGCAATAGAGCACCTTTGGGTTGTGGTGGAACCCAAAGATCTGGAGCAACCGTGTGATGCTATCACCTCAATGACCAAAGTCTATGCTTAATATTTCCAACACCTTGGTGATTCTGTGCAATGAATTGTACTTAAGACAAAAAAGGGGGTCCAACTCAGTATTTCAAGATAAAACTAATGAAGTAACGTCATTTAAAAATAACGTTATTATTATTCTTGTTATCAAAAGAATCCTACACCTTAATTTTTTTTAAGAGAAATACAAAGTTAAGGAAACTCAAGATGTCAAGCACAGATTCAGTGCATAGTCCACCCGCCTTCTTATCAGCAGGCCTCTCAAAATCAAGACTGTGTTTTTTTTAAAAGAAAGAACACTCTGGCTCTTTGCTTTGTTAACTGTTTCTTTTTCTGCCTTTGTCTCAGCTTGTAGCATCAGACGGTGTCCAGGAGAGCACTGCAGTTACCGTGGCCATAACAGTGTTGGATGCTAATGACAACACTCCAACCTTTCCTAACGTTTCCTATAATGTGAACCTGTTTATCGACATGATGCCTGGAGAAGCCGTGTTACAGGTACACACTGTCAAACACATACAGGTTAATAACACATCTAGTCTGTGGCAGCTTTAGCAGCATGATTCGTTAAAGCTTTTCTTGGAGCATGTTGTGAGTGTTTGGACGTGAATCACATTTGTGTGTGTGTGTGTGTGTGTGTGTGTGTGTGTGTGTGTGTGTGTGTGTGTGTGTGTGTGTGTGTGTGTGTGTGTGTGTGGGTGTGTATGCGTCTTTTCCCAGCTGTCAGCATTTGACTCTGATGCAGGTCAAAACGGTCTCATCACGTATCGGATTTTGGCTGGTCACCAAGGACACTTTGTCATAGGCAACAGGTAAATTGATGAGTGGCATTGTTTTTGTTTTATTTACTTTTTAGCATTGAGGGAATATGCTTCTTTGCTATTTTGTTGCAATTTTAAAGACTGAAATCTCTAGCAGTAACCATTAATCGCTCAGCTAAACATAAAGGCTCTAAAAAGGTGAAACCGCTCGCCCGCACCAATCTATGCGGAAATAAAAAAAATATGTATAGGCCTAACAATGACAATGAGTCACTTGGGATTTATTGTGGCCTTAAGGTTGCCAGCAAACCAACACAGCATTGCAGTGGATAGAACTCCTGCTTAAGATGTTGCTTGGTATAAGTGCTTTAGACATTGGATCGAGAATACAAATAAATGTAGTAGTTAAATTGTCAGGCTTTTGCAAACTATGCATGTTAGAAATAATAGCATAATGGAAGTTATGTTGGTGATTTTCTTGAATAGCTCAGGTAAAGTTAGAAAATCCACTATGAAAGTGTGATAAGTATTTATAATCAGATAAATGTAACTATTTCCACAGCAGTGGGATCATCACTGTGGCACCAGGCGTGCAGCTAAGTGTTGGGCAGAGCTATGCGTTGACCGTAGAAGCCATGGACAACGGGCCTGAACCCCACCGAAGGTAGGGGTTTCTCACTTTGTGATTCGCCGGGTATTTTCTTTCTGTCTGGTGATGAAACTCAAAAGGTCATCAGATTTCTTGAGCGTCCACACTCATCGTCAGACACGGCACATCTCTGTCTGTCGCTTCCCACTTTGTTACCCCTCTCCTGTCACTTTTTCTGTTCGCCATTTTCAGACAAGTTGTTTTCATTCTTAGAAATATATATATCTTAAATTATAGTTTTAAATCGGAATAGAGCTGAAAAGGAGTCTGAAACAAGAAAATGGATAGTGTGAGTGTGAGGGGGGGGAAGAAACAATGCAGAATAAAAGGGTGCCTCAAGACACCCTCTTCTTGAGAGCAGAGAGAAAATTATACTGTCTCTGACTCCAAAAAGGAACGATTTTAACAAATACTGACATACGTGGCATCTGAAATACCACAGAAAGAGGTAGAAAGCAAATGTAGTGCACTATGGTCTGTTGCCTTCGAGGGGTACGGACAGACTTGGGAACACGGCTTTTTAAATATTTTCTTCTATCCTGTTTCCTGCTCTGCATCTCTACATCATTAATTGAATCAGTAAGGACCATAACTTTAAGCAAATCACAATTCCCTGCCGTTCTCCAACCAGCTTTATTAAATGGAAAAGGCAGCTGCTCCTAATACATTTTAAACTCTTTGTAAGTATTGATTTGCGTAGCTATAGTCTGGCAGAGATGTGAAATTTTAGTTTCAAGCAGTTACCGTACAATATTTGAGAACAGAAGCAAATCCAACCATTGAACCACTCACCCACTGGAACACACATTGATGTAGCAGCTGCACTCTCGGAGAGTTTGATTTTTTTGAGTGTTTTGTGCCGCTCCATGCTGCAACTTGACGCAAGAAACAAAAGAGACTCACTGGGAGCAAGCCATGAGCTTTTGTGTATAACAGTTACGCTTAGACTTTTTGATGTACGTCATCCTTCTTTTTGTGTTCCACTTAGTTTTGTTTTTTTGTTTGTTTTCTTGTCTTGTTGTATATCATCAGATAGAGGAACACCATAAAGAAGACTGCACAAAAGCATCAGAGTAATTGGCATCAATGAAAACAAAAGTCACACTCGCTGATCTACATCACCACACAGCTTTCTGATACTCGATGGGTGTTGTTCTTTGTATTCTGCACTTGGGAATAGCGCAGCAAAAGGACAAATTAACACTGTGTGTCCTTGTAGAAAGGACAAACAAGCCGAGTCCCTGCTCTACAAATGAGAAGCACAGAACAAAAGCAACACTTGGGTGCAAACATGGGGAAACATTTAATCAAGACTCTTTTTTTTTTCCTTTACACACCGCTTGAGGAAAAAGAACAGGGCAATACCCAGGTGATTATCACTTGTTAGGCAGGCTGCTATAACAGGAAGTCAGTCTTTTTAAATTGATGTAAGATGAGCAGGTCAGTGGGAGATATATCTGAATTTCTGATTATAAAATACATTTGAGGATGTGATTGAATACTTGGACATTTAATTTGAACTGTCAGTGGGCACAGGTGGAGACTTCTGCTCTCTTTAGAAACCTGACAAAAATGCACCTGTATTCAATCAGCTCCCCTGAGACGTGGTTAAAATGCTGGAAGGTGTAAAATGAACATTTTTGCATATGGTAAGGTCTGTGTATCAGCAGTGTGCAGCATCAGTAGTGTAGTGTCACTCCAAATAAAGTATCTGCACCTAAATTTCATTCAGATATTCCCACAGCTCTGACAGAATAACGCACTGTGCTCATGCACTATTATGTATGCAAACGTATGTGCTGGTGCTTGGGCAAGATTTGAGAATACAGTGCAGCTCAGCTCACTTATGATGTATAAGGTAAGAGCTTCATTAATAAATAAATAATGTATTTTGATAGTTGACATTTTGATTAGAGGTAATATTGTACATGTAGTTTGGGAAATGAACACTCAAATGCAAATATAATATTAAACTGTAGCTTGTGAATTTTTAACTGAAGATTTCAACTGTTGTGACTATGGGAAACCTGCATCTCAGACAGATCAATTGATAAATTTCATATAAATGGCAAAAAATGTATTGTGCCACATGTTTAAATACACACAGTTCTCTCATTTTGTCTCACACTGAAGGTACAGTATCTAATAAACTCTGAAGAAAGACTTCCAAAACAGTTGGAAGCAAGAAATTAACTTTAGCTCGCGTCTTATTAGCCTGACCTGTCACAGACATGTTACATAATTGTAACGCAACCTTTGCTTGGTTTTAGCGTAAAGGAATTATTTAAGAATACATTCCTAAATTGCAGTTGGCCGTTTTGTGATTTTGGTTGCTATGCATTGGAGAAATTGCGCTGATTGGATGAAGTAACTTAATTTTTACTTAGACAATAAATCATAGAGGTTACTGCCATAACACTTATTCACAATGTTAAATTTACCAGACAGAAACATCAGAAATATCCAGACCATATGGGTTACCTCTGGATATCAGACACTGTTGTGCCCTTGAGCTTTGTGTTTTACTATTAACGTCAAACAGTAGTTACATTTCTGATTGCATTTTGGGAAGCTAATGTAAATGTAAATAATTTAAAAAATAAAACGCGCAATGCCTTTCATCTCAAGCTTCCAAAGTTCAGGTACTTTATAAAGCATTAAAATTTTTTGCATTTTCTGACCTGCTTACTGCCCTCACATTTACTCTGAATTAACCTACCAACTCTAATACATTAATTCAGCAAGACTGATAGTATCTAATGTGTAGAGCAAGAATAATGTATGGCTTGCATGCCACATTGCTTTTCTGGAGCAATATTTCTCAGTCATTCCAAAACTAGAATCCTTTTTTATCCTTCTAGCCATGAAGCTGCCAAATCAATATAGAATGTGAACTTCTGCAGATTGAGGTGGTTCCAGTGATTGGCATGGAGATTGTCCCCAAATTTCCCCAGACCCCCGTTTATCTCAGCTGAAAATGTAACCTGACAAATCAATATCTCTCTGTGCTACAGATTTGTTAAAACTATAAATCTGGACTCAGAATGAGCTGTGTCCTCATTATGATGGCAGCTAACAAAAACAAAAGAGAGCATTTTTTAAAGTATCGCGTTAGGCGTCTGGAACTTTTAATAATGAAATAAATCACCACAAGAGAGAGAGAAGATAACACAGATGAAGATGTTAGATAAAAAGTGAATTTGCAAAAAAGAGATAATTTTTACTGTACCTTACGTGTCATGTAGTGAATTATGAAAGGGAGCACAAGTGATGTGACTTATCAACTACAGCTAGCAAGCTTAGTTAACAAGGTGCATTGACTGTATATGTGCATCACCCAGACATCAATATTTGCTAATTAGTGCTAAGTAAGATGAAAAAAAGAATACTAAAAATTCACTCACTGAAACTGGAGCAGAGACCTTTGAATGTGATGTGTATGCGGTTTTTTACATTTAGCTGATAAATTAATTCGCATCAAAAGGCACCAATGCCATATACACAATCAAAAGGTCCAGTTCAGTAATTTTAATTAGCTGAGGTGAAAAAAGCCAACAGCTATAACCACCAGTATTAATTGCCTTTTAGTCAAAGATTATCCTTGGCTTTTAGCAATTCAGTCAGGTAAGCATTTAAAAATTCAGCCCCATGCAGTTAGCATGAAAAGGGAGGTCAAGACTATATCTACCAGGCTGCAATGTTTTTTAATGCTCTTAACTTTTCTATGGAGACGTTTGAAGACAGCTTTAAGAAACAAGAGTTTTTGACACTTCTGCTTCAAGGTTTTCCAGCTCTGGAGGTTACCTGTTTAAGTCAAGATTAATACTATACTAGGACATACACCAAGAAGATCGTCAGTTTCAGATCATCAAACAATTTTCATGTTAGACAAAGATAACCAGAGAAAATATGAAATGCACTTCATTAATTAAAAAAAAAAGATTATCCAAACCTGCCTAACCTAATAACTGGAACTACAATCAAGCCATATGCAATAACTGCTAATGAGTCTCTCACATCACTGGATCACAGGAATTGTAGCCCAGTCTTCTTTGCCGAATTATTTTAATTCAACCACATTGGATGATTTTCATGAAAGGCCTGTTTAAGGTCAGCATCTCAATCTGATTTAAGTCTGGGCATTGACTAGGGCACTCCAAAAACTTTCAATTTTTGAGAGCAGAATTCACAATTCCATCAATTCCAACAAGTTATCCAGGGCCTGAATCTGCAAAGCAGCCTGTTTGTTCTGTAGATATCATTCTGGGGTCTTTTGTGACCTCCTGAGTGGGTTGTTAATGTGATTTGAGGGAATTTTTAAGGTAGGTTCATCACTGTTCCAAGTTTTCTCCGTTTGTAGATAATGGCACGCCTTTGGGTTATCCCCTTCTAGAATGATAGATGTCAATGACTTTGTTTATCAGCTGTTTATCAGCTTGGGGTTACTTTTTTACAAAGAGTCAGGTAGGTTTCCATAATTTGTCAGTATTTATAAATAAAATGATTTAAAAACAACATTTTGTATTTACTCGGGTTGTCTTTTTCTAATATTGAAATTAGTTTGATGATCTGAAATTCATCATCATGGTACTGTATAGGTGCAAACATGAATGCATTGGGTATTGAAGCTTTGGAAAACTTTGAGTCTTAATTACATTTCATGTGCCACACATTCTCATTGAGCAGTGGAAAGGGTTAGGGAGAGGTTTGTGGTTTGTATTGCTGGCTTGCATTGAAAATAACAAGTAGTCAGTCCATTCTACATTGTCTACAGGAACCTGATGCTAATTTGATCATACTTGTGAACAAATGTGTTGAGGGTAGCCTAAATGTTAAACAGGAGTCCCTGTTTTTGCTTAGAACTGCCATTTAATGCCAAAAACATTAAATATATAGCTTCATTGAATAATGATTTGTTGGACAACCAAACTTTAAAAGTCTAAACAGGTTATTTGTGTTTCCCATCGATCTGAATGGTGACTCGAAGCTGAAGCGAGGTCAGTCGCTTATAAATTTGTGTGCCGACCATTGTTCTTGAGATTAAGCATCTGCCTTCTCTTTTAATTTGTGTCAAAGAACATCAGGTAGGTGATTAAAAGAACAGATTGTGGTTTTGTGTTTGTGTGCCTGCAAGGAGAAGCATTCATATACAACCATATCTGTGACCGAATTCTAGGATGTTAAACTTGAAGGCGAAATAAGTCTCAGTTACAGTATAAACCATGTCTGAATCATCTGCAGTCAATCGGTTTTCATCAATAATGCCTGAATTGTGCTAATAAAATGCTGGCTCTCAGTCTCTCTGGTGGCTTACATTTTCCAGCCTTCATGTAGTTCTTTATTTATTTATAGTTGTGAGTGTAAACAGATTTTGTGGGCTATTGTTTAGACCTGGGTTTCTTTGGCGTTTTCAATCGATGATCCAGTTTGAGTGGAGTTAATCTCTCGCTTCTCCCCTTGCTGAAACTCAGCACTCTCACCAAGTAGAAACACAAGCTAAATCCCTGCAGTTTCTTTTTCTCTTAAATTCATGATCGGTCGAGCTTGATGTTAAAAGCAGGAAATGGGTGTAATAAAGCTTTTCAAACCTGTTAATGTAGGGTTAGTATTTAAGACTGTAATTTATGAGAGTGGTGGCACTTGTTTTTGCAATTTAATCCAAACAATCTTCCGTCTGCCGCTGTGGGCCACAACACTAATAAGAAATTAATTCTAATAAAATAAAATGCGCAAAGCTTACTGACCCACTGATGGTTTGGTCAGTGCTAGCTCACGCAGTGCAGATGAAAACTATCCATTCTTAAATGGACTTCAAATAGCCGTGGTGATTTTATATAATGACCTGTGTTTGCAATAAGATGCTTTGACTATTTGCATTAGATGGCTGTCGATGTACTAAAACTTATAACACCTTGTTTAAACATTATCGTGCTTCATGCAAGTGTTTAAACAACCTACTACTTTACATTCGTCTTCAGCAAATCTGGACATACAGTAAACTAATTTCTAATGAAACCATGAAAAAACGATACAAATAAAACAGAAAAGTACATCTCACATTGTTATTTTATGGGTGATGGGTAATATATAAGAAGAAAGGAATTTTGTCCCTGCACTGCAGTCATTACTATAGTCTCCCTAAGCTCTTGCGGATCTGAATATCTTAAGAATCACTGCAAAATCAACTAAATTATCTATAATCGTGTAGCACATCCCAGTGAGTACTGAAATACCAAAAGAATACAACAGGCTGTTTATAATGCCATAAATAAGCAGTCAATTTTAGGTCATTACAGTGACATGTTGATTTGGAATAAGTGTTATGCTGATTAAGCAAAAAAAAAGTGTGACTACATTTTACAAAATAAAGCTGTCAGACCTTAAATCTACATTTTATCACCATTTTTCATTTCTTAGACTTGTTTCTGGGAAATTTTTCTATTTTTGCTTTTAAAAACATTATTCAGGCATTATAATTTCATCATCCATTTTAATCACATTTCCACATTTAGTTTATTTAATACTGTTTACTGAATGTGTGGCTTAATTGAATTCATTTCCATCTGCTTTTTTTGGTATGTAGAATGATATAGATTCTTATATTATAGTTTTATGTCTTTTAATGCAGGGTTAGTTGAAGTTTAGTTAGGTTTAATTGAATTGGTTTACATTAGGGATGCAAAGACTGCAATTTTCGTGCCTGGTTCTGAATTCCGAGTTTTTGCTGATATAAATTTTCACCTATTTTGGTTTTCTTTCTAAGAGCATTAACTGACGGCATGAATAAACAAACTTAAAATTATTATTATTATTATTATTATTATTATTATTATTACTTTCAGTGGAATAGTGGTATTTTCATGCAAAAATTATTAAACATTATCATTTTCTTCAAACTGAGGTAAATTACAGGATTTTCTCTCAAACTGAAAATTAAGTGGTTTGGTGGTGGAAAGAGCTCCAAATAATTAAGTAAAAATTGCTGCACACCCACCTTATCTTGGCTGTATTTGGCTTGTGGTTGGTTAAAGTGAGTTCTGCATACACTTTAGCTATAGCCACTTTCCCTTTGGTAGCTTCATTAAAATACCCATGTTTAGCTAAATTTAAGTGCTTTTACAGACATGGTTTACTTTGGTGAACTCTGTGTCTTCATAGGTAAAGTCTGTGTCTTTGCCTATGTTGCTGTTTGCATGTTTTGCATGCATGAAACAGACTGTGAAGTGGACGAGCTGGTCACCAATCAGATCCAAGCATGCTAGAAAGCAGCTGGTCAATACATGGTTTTAGCTACTGTGACATCACCTATTAGTTTCTGAAGTCTCATTTTAAAACACCTCCAGTTTAGCATTTCAGCCGTTGCCTTCTAAGTTGCCAAAGAAACAGATGTGACCAAGAAGAATGAGTCTCATTAACTAATGACTTGTGATTTTGTGACATTTTACAAGATTTACAAAACAGAGTAAATCTTTTTATTCAGTATGAACAAAAATGAATAACTCAGCCCATAAAATCAACTGGAAAATGTTTAAAGAGGTCAAGACAGGAAGATAGACTTCTGCAGGACAACCATAGCTATCACCATTTGGTAGCCTTCAGGTGGAAAGCTGGTTTTTAGGCATTTCTGCATTCTACCCTGGAAGTTGTGTCTATCAGCACTGCCAGAAATACAATTTTTCATGTAGCTATAGCCAACATGCATGTAATAGCTGATTTACATTAGTCCTAATAGGCTGCTTCTTTTATAACATCATGCTACAGGGAGAAAGAAATAAACAAATGCCAATGTTAGCCACACTAAACTGATGCTAGCACCAAGTATACATGAATCCATCTGTTGCTTGGGGGACGTTGCTACTTGGTCTCTGTTGAAGAACACCTGGTGTACTTTTCTCATAGCACATTTCAGAATTAGCGTTAGCCATAGCAGCACTAGTTAGGAAAAAAACAGCAGCATGTTAGGCAGCTGGCTATATTTGGATTTAACTGAAGCAGCTACTCATGATTTGTTTGAAGGTGTGCCAAACTAGCAATTAGGCAATATGCTATTGTATTACATACTGAGACAAATAAGTACCAGAGCAAAAGCCTACAAGTCATGGATTCTGCAACTGTTGGATAGAAATTCTCACTTTTTGGCCTTTGTAAATTTGCTAGTAGTTTATATGCATTGAAAGCCTTGCAAACTAAAGCTAAAGGAGAGGTTAAAATACCTGAAGGACAAACTTCTGCACAGCATATTATACTTTATAATACTTGATAATAAAGGGCACAATAAAGAATTGTACAAAACAGCCTCTACAGTGAACACTGTGTAACTGTGTGTGTGTGTGTGTGTGTGCGTGCGTGCGTAGTGTAGAAATACTTTTATTATAATTAAAGAAGTCTTTTCTCCTAATGTAACATCACCCATGTTCTTTATAAGTGAATCATTGAAACATTCACTCGGGTTTGAACAAGTCGCAATAGAAACCTCAAACACTGCATTAGAGACCTTGTAATAAAGTACTATCCAGTTTCTTTGTCACTTACACTGTTGACTTCATGCTCTTATTGATCAAACTCGGCATGAAGTGCAAAGAAACAAACACTGGCCAGCCACTCTTAACTTAAATAATGGGCCATTCACCTTCCCTGACACTGCTTTCCCCTTAGTATCCTCTAGCTTTCCCTCCTAACATTCCTCTGCTATTTCTTTTCCCGTTATAGGATGCTTCTCTTCACACTCGCTGTCTGTCTTAGTCGCCTAACCCCCTTTCTTTTCTTTGCCTTTTCACCCTCTCTTTTTCTCTTTCTCCCTTTAGGTCATCCATTACTACGGTCTACATTGAAGTTTTGCCACCAAACAACCAGAGCCCTCCTCGTTTTCCGCGGCAACAATACAACTTGGAGATCAGTGAAGCTATGAGGACTGGGGCTACACTTCTTAATCTGCAGGTACATGCTGTCATGCCAATTATTACACAGTCACAGTACTTATTGGGCTTTTAGGATAGTGTTTAATTTACATTCAGATGCCGTGGTGCATTAGTGCTTTCCAAAGTACTAGAACTGACTGATGTATATTACATACCTAAGATGAGAAAGCACATATGTTTATGTTGGTGCCTGTCTCTGTTTACTTTTAAGGCAGTGGATCGGGAGAGGGACCCCATAACCTACAAAATCCAAAGCGGAGACATCCAGGAACATTTTGCACTACAACAAAAGTAAGTAGGCCCACAATTCCAGTTCAGCATGGGTTCAGGTCTTTACTCTCTATGTAGAAATAAAAGTTCTAGCTTGTGCTGAAGTTAATTTTGACAACATTTGAATGCATATTATAAAATAAATGTTCAAAAATGTCATAGTATGTGACAAAGTGTGCTGTCAGTATTGCATGTAGGTGCGTGATAGCTGTATCGATAGACACACTATTGAGGTTTCTCAGGAGATGTCGTGCACATGGTCACTGTTTGACTAGATTTGATACAAGAACTGGTTCCTAGGGTCAAACGTCTGTTCCCTTAACCTTTAGCAGTTGTTCTCGCAATGGATTTGGTTGCTAGTACATTACATATAGTTATTCTTGTTTTTTTTACAAACACTAACTCAGAGACCAATAGCAGTACAACTTGAAAAAGTGTAACATTGCAATCTCAAGAAATTGTTTCTAACTGGTTGGAAAATGCACATTTTCCCTAGTGAAAAGTGGTTGCCAGATGGTCACAGACCAGCCTCTCGGCCTCTGTGATTGGGTCACTTGATCTTATGAATGTCACACAACCAGTATTACTGACTAGTCAACATAACATGGTTAGTGGTCACATTTCTAACACACCTTGTTTGACATTTTCAATCTAACGTAGAAGTAAATGCAAAACCCACATCATCGAGATTTTCTTGACCTATTTCTTTACATCAAGACTTTAAGTTAAGTAAACAAAGAAAATAAATGTGAATCAAGGCTGTAATCATAATATCCATTAGAGGGGAAACATGGCCCCAATATTCAAATGCAGTCCAAATTTCTACCAATGTATTCATATAAAATGTATATTTGTTCATTTTAAGAGTTTTTCTGGGACAGGTAACCACATACTACTATTTCTGTACACTGCAGTTGTGGCTTGTCCATGTGGTGTTTTGATACTCAAGCAGAAGCCTTTGTTGAACAGGTGTGTCTAGATAATCAGCAGCAGTGCAGATTTACAGTACCACAGTAAAAATTTATTGTTTCCCTTGTAACTTCTTTTAAAAGTGAAATGCTTGTAAGCTAATCAACAGCTGGCAATATGATCCACTCACAAAACTCTAACTCAGCTCCAAGCGTTTCTTTAAACCACGTTACTCAACATCTGAACATCTGCACCACAAATGCTCTACATATATAAACTGACTTGACTTTTTGAAATTAAAAGAAGCTTTTCCCCTCCTCACACTACTCTGACATATTTTATTTTTCTTTTTTGCCCCTTTGCCCCAAATGTGAAAATGAGGCATTAAATTCCCAGAACAGAAAGGCCTTGGCTGTGTGTCAATTCCATCAGATCACAGTGTACACAGCCAATATAAAAACATAATGCATGTACAAACAGATTATTTAAACTCCGTGCCTCATGGAATATTCCTTGATGCTTATAACTTTCACATTAATTAATGCAAACTTTGAATTAAAACAAAAAATTAATTAAATATAACTCTAATCTCTATCTCTGAGAATTTGTCTGTATTCCGATTAACCCAAATTCATAAAACTGTATACGAATCAATTTGCTCGTAATCAGTAATGTAATGAGGGAATATGCTTCCTTATAAAAATTGGTCATACAGGTCTTGGACGTCACCACGGCTCTTGCAAAGACACACACATACACTCACACAAGCGCACATTCACCACATTCAAAGACACGCAGACTCTGATGGCTTTTGTTGTATTTATTCATTTATTTCTCATTATAAATGCATTTCTGAAGCTGGGGGTAAGATCCTGTCTAAATTTCTGGAGGGTTGTATTGTGAAAGAACAACCCCAGCTGGTGCAGAATTATACAGATTGGGGGGATGTGGGTGAGAATGAGTGGTTGGAAAAGAAGATAAGAGAAGAGGGCATGGAGGGGAAAATGAAGAGCAAAATGTTAGTATTAGAAATCACCAGGAAGAGAGACATGAGGAATTAAAATCACAAAATAAGTGTGAGGAAAGGAGCTGACTGCTTAGAAGATTTTCACAGTACAAATTAAAATTAAGCAAAGACTTCATTTCTGCATTCTGGGGATATTTGGTGGGTTGTTTCTGACATGGTAAAATCTTCCAATGAATGCCAGATATTTCAGTGTCTCAGCTCTGTTTTCATTATTATGGCTCCATGGGAGGAAGCGTCCAGTTGTTCTTTTTCCACTGTGCAAGTATAATATAACATATAACTTATGGTGGCGTGGGAGGGAGTGATTTTTTTTTTAACTTTTCATTTGTTTTGTGTGATTTTAGGAGTGCAGCTTAAGTGCACTTTACAAGGATAACCAAACAGGAGCCAGATGAAGAAAAAACCCCTCTGTATAGCAGAAATGTGCATACGCGTTCATTTTGTCTGATTTATAAAGCCTCATTTGTAAATCTGAATCATCAAGAACAAGTCTGATTTTCACTCTGTGCTTTAGCTGTGGATGGATATAGGCACTCCTACATATATATTTTAGGATTTGTCCATCCATTTTCACTGGGGATTGGAGCCTTTTTGCCCTACCTCAAGAGGCAGGGTATACCCTGGACATCAAACCTATGGCCAATTTACAATCACCAACTAATGCAGGTACACAAGGAAAACAGTGATTGGAAACCATGGATTTTGAAATAGTTGCTTCAAAGACAGGGACCAGATCTGAGAGCATTTGCAGGCAGTTGCAATATTCAGAGCATCTTTGGTGCAGTGATTCACTGTGATAAAATGGTGAAAACTGCAAATCTGTTGCTGTCTACACAGAAAATCACATTAAACCAGAGATCGAGGGTTGCTCAAAGTCTGGCAAATAGTTGGTTGCAAGGAGGTTGCCGTCCTATTTTTACTTTTAATAATACTATTACTGATACTACTGATAATAATAATTAATTTGAAAACATATCTAGGCTTTAGGTTTGAAGTGTATGCAAGGTCTTTATGGAATTTATATACACTGGAGATTTCTGAAGAAAATGCGTTGTTCAAATGAAAAAACTAGACTGTGTGTGAGCGAACCTACACATTTAAACATGGACTGCTTTTTATTAGAAAAAAAGCTCTACATCTTTTTCTCCGTGGGCAACTCTTCTGCGCACACAGACACACAACTTTTCCCGTGCATCAGCACATGCACACATCCTGATACACACGACAGTTCAGATGGTTTCTAACACATTTAAGAGGTTCAAATTAAAAACACTTCAGTCATTATCTAAATCGTTACTGGAAAATAAAAAAAAAAGTAAACCAAGGCTAAAATCAAACATTTTCCTGGTTTTGATTGATCAGAATATTCAGACAAGTTGCACAGAAACAGATGATCTGATCATTTTTACTCAGACATAAAAATTCAAGATGCTGGTCTTTCACCTTTCTAGTTTTGTGTTAATTCATGATAACAAAACAGGTCAAGTCATCACCCTTGACCAGTTAAGTGAGTAGGAGGCACACTCTGCATTACTTAAATACCCATATTCACAGAAAAAATACACTTGTGGGAGTTAAAGTTTTAATGCAGTTACATGTATATATATATATATCACTAGGGTTAAAGTAAAAAGTCAATCAAGACTTTTTGAATTTAAACTTTTTTTTAACTCTTTTTTTTTTTTTTACTAAACTACAGTATGCAGTTTCACCATGGTTTGCACAGTCTTTCATCATCTTTTTATTTTTCCTGTTCTTTTGCCTGAAGGGTTAACAAGAACTCTGTGTGTTTTGTTCTCTCTCCAGTTCAGGCTGTTTGGTTCTGGACAAACCTCTGGACAGGGAGACTCTGGATTATTACACCCTGGTGGTGACAGCCTCAGACGGACACCCAGAAGGAGTAAGAAACTCTTCTGTGTCATATGGATATTTACTTGTTGTTTTACTCGAGTTGTCTCAAAACCCCCAGAGGAGAAGTGAGGAGCTCCAGGAGAGAATTCTCCATCCTTCACAATGAAGCTCCACAAACAACAGATGTGGTGTTATCTGAGAAAGAGGGCTATTAGAATTGTTTTAATTACCTGTCATTTAGTCACAGTAATAATAACAAAAAGCTAAAATCTATTTATAGCAACTGACTGTAAAGAAATAAATGTCTACATTTATTGAGCCTGCAGGCTCAAAAAATGTTAATAGAATAAAATGGACTATATGCCAGGTAAGGCAGAATAATGTGTTTTAGCTGGCTGCCGATAGCTTTTTATAAATACCAAGTGTGTTAAACCACATTGTTAGTATGATTCAAACACTACGATGGTGTGTCCACACGCTGCCTATGTTTTTTCACACTGATACTCTTCAGTAACACCATCCAAAGAACTTGATGTTTTGGTGTTGGTGGAACGCTTTTGTGCTTTTCGGTTACATTGGCATCCAAAAGCCCTTCTAAGCACACAGTCCCAGTAATATCATTTCATTTCTTTCTTACTGAAAGCCAATTTACAATGATGGTGAGTATTTGAAATGCATAACAGAATGCAAAGAGCACACAGAGTCCAACTTAAAATATGCTTGAAACCAAAGAGGGCAACAGAATGCTAACTGTTTGCTGTTCCTCTTCTAGCAGGTTTTATGTTTGCTTTGTCTGACAACTTTTAAGATTATCCATCAGTTTGGTTTCACACTCAGGAGGCCTGAAGCATGAGGGATTCAATTTGAACTGCTATGTTGCAAATTCAAGTATGGTGATTGAAATTTTAATGCATTGCGAACCTTCCGCACGACACTTTTCATAGAAAGTAGGTCGTTTTTACTGAATCAAAATTTATGCTTTTTTTGACCTGTCTTTACAGCAGAAGCACTGTATACAAATAGCCTGGTAAAAAAACAACATACTGCTACTGTTCTATCACAATTTAAAATGAATATCCTCATATGTCACCCTCATTTTTCTTAGAAACAAAAATTAGGTAAAAAAAATAATCTGGTAATTCTTTGTTTTTACATTCATCGGGTCCCAATATGCTCAAATATCAAAGAGAAATTTAAAATGCATGCTGTGGAAGAGTTCGGGTCTCAGGAGGTTAAATGTAAGTTAATCAACACAGGCAATTAGTTGCACATACTGGTGATGTTTGGGTGCTAGAAACCTTACCGCTTAACATCCTTCTTTCACTGTCAGACTTTATGATCAAGCTGAGAGAAGATGAATTCTTTTTGACATTTGCATTGACCTCAAACGCTTCACTAAAACCCCCCTCACATACTTTTCTGATGATAGATAGAAGGTGTGTTTTGTTCCCGATAATCTGACTTTCTTCACACCACGAACGTTTAGCTGTGCAGACATGAGACAGAAGCCTGGCATTAACCTTGCAGTTTCTTCTTGTCTTTGTTTTCTTATTTGTTAACTATTTACAGCATTTTTCATGTACACAATTCAGCATCACTGTCATTGTCTCTGTGGAGGTATTGTGTAAAATGATTTTAAATGAAAGCTGCACCATCACCATCTGCATGATGGTCTTGCCGTTCTACGTCTTATTAAGGAAACCTGAATGAATACCCAAAAATACTGAATGGCAAAACCCGTCTTATTTAATGTTTATTTAACGACAAGAGCTATTTTGCATTTTTCTTGGTGCTTTTTTAACATTTTCTCATATTCAGTTGCTCTCTCATGAAAATCAGATGAGCCCCACTTCCTTTCTCTTGTTCCTCCCTCTCTGCTTCTCTGCTCCTCTCCACTCTGCAATCCACCAGTGTTGCAATCCCCCCCCCCCCAAACCACACACACACACACTAACACTCATTTTCACATCTTAGTGAGGATATTGAATTGATAAAATGCTTTCCTTAGCCCCTTACTTTAACCATAACCATAACCTAATTGTATCCCTGAGCCTAAAACCACATTTTGAGCCTCAAAATGCCCTCAGATTCATGAGGACTGGCATTTGGTCCCGACAAGAGACTGTTGGTCCTCAAAAGTATAGTGGCATGCCAGGTTTTGGTCCTCACAAAGATGTTTAAACAGGTACACACACACACACATCAATTAAAACAAAAGGTAAAGTTTAAGATCCCACTGTGGAGAAAATGCTGATTATAATGCTGTGACCTTTTTTATTATGGAATATGGAGGGAAACGGCAAGTGGGAGTGAGAGGTACTCATTGTGCTGGTGCTGCCCTAACGGTGGTTTTGTGCTAAAGTGATATTACACAGACTCTTGCTCATGCAACCATGTAGTTAGTCTATTGCTCTCTGGACCTTGGCAATTAGTGTATTATCTTTGTATCCCAAGGGTCCAGAAGTCAGAAAATGGATAAAAGTAGTTTGGACATTTGTCTGCTTGACACTCCATTATGTTTTGAGTGAGAGTAAAAGAGTATAGGATTGTGAATGGAGAGAGAAAGAGAGGGTATACAAGAGGGGAATGATATCAGCTACAGGGAGAAACTGAAAGGAAGACAAGGAAAGAAAGAAATGGGGAAAAAGGAGAAGAGGAGATTGGAGTGTAGTTGCCTTATACAGGCCCATTAATCAGAATCACCTGGAAGGCCTTGGGTTGTCTTCATATGGGCGCACATACACACGCACACGTTTGTGTCCTATATTATTAAATGTCCTGTTGTGAGAGTGTCAGGCTACAAAGTGCCTAATTGGCTATTTGGCCAGTGAATCCATCATGCTGCCACAGACTGAGGACCCTACAAGTTGGTGCAGTAAACCAGCTTTACTGTAAGGACGGTGTGCATTGTGGGATGCCATAGAAACTGTCAGCAAATGGCCCGCGTTAGACTGTGTCATTGCATTAGTAAATAAATCCTGTCTGGATTAGCGCTGCTACGTTAATGAATGTGAAGACTTAATTATTATGTGTATGGAACAGACAAGGTCAGACTTTTAAATTCCAAGAAAAGACGAGAAACTAACAACGTGCTCATTCTTCTCACATCCACCATCTCGTCTTCTTTTCCGCGCAGATGTAACTTTGGGGCAAGTAAAATATTTGCGAGGTGTCATACTGTCTGTGTGAAAATGCCTCCTATATGATCTGTAGTGCACACAAGTACATCTCAGGCTCCGGAAGATTCTTACCTTTATTGCACATTATAATGTCATCACGTTGCCTAGCAACCGCCTACTAATGTGATAAAATGACCCATTTGTAGCATTTACTGTATGTACCTAGAAAACCTTATAAAAGTGTCATATTATTTTATTTTCATGACAACAACATAGTTTACATCCAAAAAACCTAAATGATGTGTGACATATTATAATGCATTTATGTTGCCTTGCAATCACCTAACAGCAGACGTAAATTACAGACTGTAGCATGGACTTATACTTGCTAAAAAAATAAGTCGGCCTGTACTTGCAACATTCTGCAAATCTTTCCTATACATGTGCTACATTAATCTCTTCAGTTGCTAAGACAGATTTATTGAAGACTCAGTACTCCTTTTCAATCTACATTCAGTCAAGTTTTACTTATATGTAAAAATAGAGTAAGAAGATGCAACAAAAACCAAAAACTAGAACAACAGAGATGGCGGATTTAAAAAAGGAGTCTGAATAAAACATTCAAGGAACAGGCTATGAACAGGATATAAATATGAAAAACTATACAGAATCTGAAATAAATAACTTTACAGAAATCTGAGATATACAGCTATACAGAAATGGGAACTATGCAAGTTGTAAACAGTTGTAGGATTAAAAATTATCGAATGTACAGAATGATTATTTACACAGATGTATGCACTGTATGCGTGAATTGTAGCTGATTTATTGATATTTTTTCAGCATACTAGAGGACAGCATTACAATAAGCTTTCCTGTGTCTTATAAAAATAGTCATCAATCTATGTGTTACCTGCAATATCTAACAGTCTCCTCAAAGTACTTTTATATCTGTATTCAAAATCAGTGTTTTCACATTGTACACGTAGCCAAAACTAAAACTACTTTTGACCTTTCATTACACACTGGATTAAAACATGGGAAACACAAGGTCAGAGGCCTATACAGTAGCTCCAGCAAAGCTTTGTTTATAATGCAGCAAATGCTTTTTCATCTGATTATTACAGGCAAGTAGTATTGCTGTAAATGTGTGGGGGATTTAGCGCTTTTCTATTCAGAATGCAAAGGCACATTACTATACACTAAATGTATCTTCTGCAAAATCAAAGTCAGCAGCAAGTCAGCATCAGGTCTTTGTTGTGGGTCGGGCCAGAAGACAGCCTTTGATCTGATCTTTAATCCTTCCTCTAAGGGTTCTCTGTATACTCACTTCATGTGCGTATCCTGTTGTGCTGGAGGACACAGTCAATAAATGAAATGCTGACCCTGTTGATTCCTTCACACCTCCATCCTTCTGTACTTCATGCTGTTGTTTTGAAGGACTGTTTCAACACCAAGAGCGTCGTGCTGGGAGTTACCTGTTCTGTGCTCTGAGTCTTCTGATTACTGGCGCCATAAAATAAACCTGCTTAAAGTCTGCACTCTTCGTCCTGCTTTCATTGGTCATTAAACAGGAACACTAATCTACCACAGTTTCTCCAATTTCAGATAAATTAACAGTTCTTAATCTCGTTCTTCTCACCATCTTCCTTGCACTCTTGATTGTTAGTGAGAATTCAAGTATTCAGCTTGTACACCCTGCTGTCTTATGTTGGTTTCATTGCATCATTAGCAGCAAGTGTGAACAACTTTGCTTAATTGTGTTTAACTTCTGCCTGGTCGCTCATTACGAGCACATCACACAGCAAAAAAAAATTTCTTAGGCGCCGAGCGTGTTTAAAATTTTGAAAGTGGAACAAATAAGATCTGCAGATTGTGTGTAAGTCAGGTTCTGCTGAGTGACTGATTCAATAACTGGGTTCAACACACTGAGCATTTGGCTCGGAGAATGTGATTTAGTGTTTTAGCAATTCCGAAGAACTGCAGTGTTGTCAGTTATCAGCTGTGACATTGCATTGGCGGACCACTAAAAATAATATAGCTAAACCCTTAAAAATGCAGCGTTCTCCAGCGGGGTGATTGCTAAAATATGGCAGATGGCCACCGTGTCTGTGAAATAATAAACTCTGAGGTGCGCGGGTATTTAAAAGCGATGTTCTCAGAGCTGCCAAGGCGAAATGAACCTTACTCCATCCCTTTCTTTTGTGTCCGTATGTGTGTTTGACAGTGTTGCTCACAGACCGCCTTTCATTGTGTCATAGCTCTCTCTGCTTTACATACACTGCCATGCAGATAAACAGTTTTGTCAGGTGTGAGTTTTTAACCTTAGATCACTTGCATCACCAATGTTCCCTGTCAGCCTCAATAGGCCGTTGTCACCTCTGAGATTGTCACTCTCCCCACACACAGGCCCACACATACTGCCTCTGTTCTTCTAATCCCACTGATATAAACTGGTGAGCCCTTCTTCCTCCCAATTCCATTCTTTAAAAGTCAAATATTGGATGACTCTCTTTCTTCCACTCATGAAAGTCAAATTAAGAAATTGGTGACATCTAATCAGTAGGGGTGCAACGATACACAAAATTCACGGTTCGGTT
>NW_005187597.1:204791-206615 GCF_000239375.1 Pundamilia nyererei
CTGCGCTCGACAGTGCAGCCTAGGCGGAGTAGTCGAGCGCAGATTCACTGAGAGCTCAACACAGACAGCATCGTCAGAAGGAAAGTTGATAAAATAAATGAAAAATTTTGTATTGTTCGATACATATGCATACCGAACCGAAAGCACTGTATCGAACGGTTCAATATCGATACAAATATCGTTGCACCCCTACTAATCAGCTACGGCCTCTCCCTCTCCGACTCTTTCTTGGTTGCAGTCTGATAAAGCCTAAGACAAATTACATTTGCTTATAATGTTCTGTAAAACACATTTTCCCCTTCAAACCCGTACAAATATACATCAAAGCCTCAGGTTTGTTTGGGTTGATTTTATTTCCCATCTTAGACACTTTTCTCCCTCTCATTCGCAATCAGGTTTAGATCACACTCCATCCGTCATCTGTTTTGCTGACACATTTTTCATTCCTAGAATCTAAAGGCAAACATTCAGATTCATTTTATTTATTTTTCTTAGTTCAAGTTTTTTATAGCAGGGCCAAAAGCCCTTTTAAATTAGCATGCAGGGGTTTTTTTAAACCACACTTACCTGAATTCAGTCTGAAAGCAGCCCCTCTTTAACCCTTGTCTGCCCCCACATTTCACTCTTAATTATTCATTTAACACTGACTGGCCTATATTCAAGCCAAGTGAAAAGTCTGACACTGTGTTTTGAATGCCACTGCCTCATTCACAGTGATCTTCTGAAAGCACAAACCCTCATTATTTAAAGGGATTAAATGGTAAATGGCCTGTATTTGTACAGCGCTTTACTAGTCCCTAAGGACCCCAAAGCGCTTTACACATCCAGTCATCCACCCATTCACACACACATTCACACACTGGTGATGGCAAGCTACATTGTAGCCACAGCCACCCTGGGGCGCACTGACAGTTTTCAGTTTTCAGTTTTATTTGTCATATGCAAGTTAGCACAGGGTCAACATTGCAATGAAATGTGTTTGACGAGCAGCAGTCGCTAAGCAGCATGATACAGTAGGAGAAAATATAATAAAATAAAATAAAATAATAAAGAAAATAGAAAAATAGTAAGGAGCAAAATATTAGAGAGACATGGTAAAAGAGAAAAGATGACTAAATATATATGTATCTATAAATATAAATATATGTACACTAGTGATTAAATAAGAAAATCTTGAAAAGAAATATGACGGGAGGGCAGATGGGATATTGCACAGGAATGAGCAGCAGAAAAATTACAGTATTGCACTTTTAAATATAAATATCAATGACAATAAAGTGGAGTGACCAGTGCAGATTAAACAGAGTACTTGTGAAGCTGCAGGGTAGCTTCTGAGTGCTGTGTTGTGTGTGTTTTAAGTGTTGTGGTTGAGGTGTCGTATGGCTTGATGGTAAAAACTGTTTTTAAGTCTTGTAGTCCGAGCAGACAGACTCCTGTAACGTCTGCCAGACGGTAACAAGGAGAACAGCTGATGTGCTGGTGGCTGTGGTCCTTGATGATGCTGTGTGCTTTACGGAGGCATCGCTGGAGATAAATGTCCTGAATGGCAGGAAGCCTCGTGCCAGTGATGTGCTCTGCTGCCTTCACCACCCTCTGTAGTGATTTATGGCTGCTGGCAGAGCAGCTTCCGTACCAAACTGTGATGCAGCTCGTCAGCAAGCACTCAATTGCACACCTGTAAAAATTTGAGGTGATGTTGGCATTCATGCTAAACTTCCTCAGCCTCCTCAGGAAGTAAAGCCGCTGGCGAGCTTTCCTGATAGCTGTCTGTGTGAAGGGGTCCAGGAGAAGTCCTCAGTGATGTTGACTCCAAGGAACTTGAAG
>NW_005187597.1:208196-226559 GCF_000239375.1 Pundamilia nyererei
ACGATATGACACATCACAACGTAACAAACAACACAACACAGTATATTAACTTAGTATAAAAAAGAAGAATAAGTGTATGTGTATTGCACACTGTTATTATTGCACATTAATTATTATTGCACCTTGTTATAAATATAAATATTATTGTTATCGTTTTAAACATTGTTACCTCCCCCTAAAAATTCCAGGGAGGTATCCAGTCAGGTCAGCTATTTACATTGATCAGGGCTATTGCCCTGTTGTAAAAGCTGTCCTTGAGTCTATTTGTTCGGGACCTCAGCAGCCTGAACCTCCTGCCAGACGGCAGCAGCTTAAACACCCAGTGTCCTGGGTGTGTGCAGTCCCGTAGGATGCTGCGTGCCCTCTTGAGACAGCGAGTGCTGTACAGGTCCTTCAGGGAGGGAAGAGGATGTCCAATGATTTTTTGGGCCATGTTGATGACCCTCTGGAGTGCCTTTCTGTGTGCTGTGGTGCAGCTGGAGAACCACACACCGATGCAATATGTCAGCACACTTTCAATGGAGCAGCGGTAGAAGATGGTCAGCAGCTCCTTCTTCAGGTCCATTTTTCTGAGGATTCTCAGAAAGTGGAGATCTTCTGATGTCTGCTTCCAGCAGGACAGCACATTATGTCACAAAGCTCAAATGATCTCATCTTGAACATGAAAATGAGTTCACTGTGTTCAAATAGCCAGTGGCTGGTGTGATGTGGTGGAATGGGAGATTGGCTGTGCAGCAACTGAGTCTCTGAGGCATGTTTCCAGCATCTTGTTGAATCTATACCATGAAGAATTAAGGCAGTTTTGAATGCAAAAGGAGGTCCAACACAGTACTGGCAATGTGTAAGATAGGAAGTGGCTGCTACCTATTTTCACCATAAATGTCACACAGCAATACTTCCAGGGTGTAAAGGGTTAAAACAAACAGACCTTTTACATCGAGAGAGAGGGAACAAGTGGACCAACAGTGAGCAGTTTTTAAATCTATTTATAGAGTGAACAGTTCTTACTAGCACAAAGGGATATGGCAGCCAGGGCCTGATTGCAACAAATTTGCAAGCAAAATGAACTCTTTAGTTAATTATATAAGACGATGTTAGCAAAAGGGACACATAGAATAAGATGGTTAAAAAAAACACAGTCTTTGAAATGTCGTGATTCAGTTTTAGTTTCTGATAATCATCATTTAAAAAAAATAACGGTTTGTACAATAATTAGAGTCTTTGAACTAAACACTTACAGTCGTTTGTGTGTGTGTGTGTGTAGACGTCTACAGCGACGGTGAACATTGTGGTGACTGACGTTAATGACAACGACCCGCTGTTCGATACTTCCCTGCCAGTGAACCTCACTGTCATTGAGGAGCAGAAACACGCCTACGTTGGACAGGTTAAGGTAAGATTAGACACACACACACAGAGCTGCACACAACACACTCTAAATCATTTGGAGAGAAGCAGCCTGCATGACCAACCTTATTTCTCTCACATTCCCGCATCACTGTTCACTACATGTTTTTGAATACATTTAAGCACTCACTGCAATTAATATTTGTAGTGTGTGAACAGGTATAATTACAGCAAGTTTGCATGCTAATGTGTTCATTTTCCACTCGTTCCTGCCTGTGCATTTGTTCAACCTTTTTAGTTTATTTCGTTACACTAATCCTTTATTATAATGATGAGTCATGAACAAACAGACAGTTTAGATGGGACTTTATCTCAATCTATCAGAAACACTGATTCTCATGCTCAATTAAAAACCCAAACACAGCGGTACAGCAAGATTACTTTTTACTGTTATTTCTCTAGTGGCTCACACCAGTGTGTTTGAACTGGTTGCACAGCTCTCGTGTTATTGTGACACAAATCATCATATCTGAATCTAAACCATGCTTCGTCTCATTTCTTCAGTTATAACTGCAGATTCATTGACCTTTCTGTTTGTCACATGTTTCATCTTAAAATGTGTTAATTTGCATCATGCAGGCTGGCTTTTTTGTCCCCAGAAGGACGGAAGGATCCCACAATATGACTGTGTAAACAGATTATTGTCCCCTCAGCATAAGTACATGCACGCGCACACGGATTCACAGAGGCTCTAATTGAATTTAGCTCTTATAATCTTTTACAACAGGGACCAAAGACCACTAATGTAACTTCTTAAACTGTGGTAGCTTTGTAATTAGGATTGTTATTATGCTCATAGAACTTTGAGTGCATATTGCAGGTGGAAGGGGATACAAGGAAGTACGTGCATGTCCTGTGGTGCAAGTGTGTGGAGTAGTGTCTATTAAGATTGTTACTGTACACAAAACCTTACAGAAAATAGGGAACGAATACAAACTGTGTGTAAATCCAAATATTCCCTGTTTAAAAAAATGCACAAACCACCAGGTAAAAGCACCAACGATGGCACTATAAATAAGAAAAAGACCTTTATGAAGTTTCAACCAACTTGCAGTATTTATTTTCTTTCTTTCTTTTGCAACACGAAAAAATAAAACTGGGACTAAACATGTCCCAATAAAGTACAATGGTTATGTTTTTCTTTTGTTTGGGGTTTCTTTTGTTTCTTTATTGGAACTCAACTTGGATGAGAATTCTTGATTACATTCCCTTTATTTTTCCTGTGTTTGTGTTAAAGCAGTGGCATGAAAATTATCTCTAAATCTGTGGAAAATCTACAAAAACAACAACTTCAACAACAATAAAAAAGGAAAATAAATAGTTGGGTTTAAAAGGCGAGCTTTGCTTTCACCTGTATCAGCACTCTGGTCTCCACTTAGCAGAAAGACTCCTGGACTTGTTCCAGACCTAATAATGGACTTATGTATTCCCTAGACAGGGGCCATGGGTAAATCTGACACTTTGATAGGCTCTGATCTTTAAAGATGCTCACTTGGTTGCATGCTTGCTTGGATTTGCTCCAAGCTTAATTCATAAGCTTTATACAGCGATGTCAGGGGGTCTTTGATCAGTCGGACACTTTGCCAGGTTCTAAATGTTAATCACGCTTCTTTGCTTCAACACAAGGACTTCTCCTGAGATAAATACATGGCCCTTGTACACCCTTATCCAGGACTTTGAACAAGTCATACTTTAACAAGTTCCAAACTTAAAAACTTCAATAGTGTTTCTTATTTGGACCATCGGGCACAATTCCAACCCTTATGCCCGAAGAGGATATCTCATTCCAAGCATTCCAGATTTTTACTTTCACTCAGATCTTTGGCCATGTTCCAAATTCAGCATCCAAAAACCCACCCTAATCTGTGGAGAGGGCACTTGAAAGAATTCCAATCCTGAACTTCCTCCCTTTCAAGGACCCTTGGATCTATTCCAAACCAAAAAAGACTATGTGATCCCTCAGTGGGCTGATCGAGGCACGACTCTGGGCCACCTTCCAAACCAGGGTTCGTAGCTGTAAGCATTAAAAAGATTTCCGGAAGAATGAATAGACCTGACCTTGGTTTGCTGATCCTAGTAGGTAAATGGGAACAGAGGAAGATGTGAAAATGCTTGGGTGACAGGAAGAAGTGGGAGAACCACAGTAGGGAATAAAATGTGGGATGCCAGAGCTAAGAGCCTCGTTCTTAAACTGTTTGTCATGAATTTAACACATATGGTTAAATAATTGCTTAGAAAAAGGACAGATTGAGTGAATTTAGTTTGTTGCTGTTTTAAAAAGCCCCAACATGAACTGAATTTTCATTATATAGTTGCAAATAGAAGCAAATACCTCACACTTTTAAAGCAGGCTGTTTAAAGCAGGTCTCTTATACTCCTTCTAGCACCATATTTTCATTTCTTGAATTCCCCAAATTTACTTTGCATGGTCCACAGTTAAACATATCTATCCATCCATTTTCTTAATATTCCTGTCCTACTTGGGGTTTGCAAGGAGCATGGAGCCAGCCTGAAAGCAAGGCAAGGAAGGAATGAAACTCCCTGCTATGATGTAACAGTACTAACCACTGTGCCTCCCCAATTCAAAGTAGAGACATCACTATGCCAGAAATGTAGTTGTCGGTACCAGTACCAGGAATAGATGTAGATTTGAAGAATAAAGTACCACCTTCCTGAGTGCTTATTGTCTGATATTCCAGCTCTATCAGCAACGCATAATGTTAGACACACCCTCATAGTGAGATGCATCATATCAACTCTTAATCAGTTTACAGTTTGGTCTATCCATCAACTGCAGGGTTAGGCAGTCATCCTGGGAGGTCTTTCTCAGCTCTTCAGCCTGAGAGAGGGGATTACATCAGTGAAATGACCTGCTACACTGTTGGCTGTTCATTACATGATTACCTGTCGTTGTGTGACTGATAACTTTCTGTGTACTGTCAGTGGAAATGTGTCGCACAGAAACTGGCTCGGCCATTTATTGTAAATTGTTTTAAATTGATTGGTAAGAAAAACATCATTTAGGGGTAAACTTTTAGGAAATAGGCCACACATTATCGATATCCCTTTAGACTGTGTACATGACTGTGCTACACCTCCTTAAAGCTATCAGTTCTGGTTTAATATGGCACCTCATAGCCAAAAAAGCTGACGAGAAACAACAGAAAAAGAAGCAACTCCACAAAAGCTCACTAGAATACATTGTAGTAATGAGACGACAAGGGCTTGTCTGTATAGTAACTAACCTACTTAGAAAAGACCTACATGCTGTTATTATACCTGAAATAAAAGAAATGCACTCAGAGACAGATTAATAATATCTCAGTAATCGAGTTTCAGTTGCAGGTACTTCTTTTAGGAATTAAGTTAGAGGCGGAGGTGAGAATGGGATTAAAAAAAAAACACACAAAAGGGGGGGAACTGAAAGAAAAGAAGCTTGTGCACCTGAACATGACAGGCAGAACTTGTGAATGTAGAGATAAGAGTTCATATTTCAGGCTTTAAGGTGTGTGTTTTTTTCTGGAGTCGGTCTCTGTTGAAAAGCTTCCTGCATAAGGTAGCTGAGACATTAATTCTATTGTGTTCGTGGCTTTTAACTGTCTGGCAATGTAATTACGCTTAGATAACTGTGAGAAAGACATCAAGGGAGGGATAAGACACGAGGACAGAGAGCAAAAGAAGAGGCAGAATAAAAGCAGAGTGGAAAGTCACGCTCATTTTGGATACGCAAACCTTCTGCAGCAACCAACTCTGGGAACTGCAGTCATCAATATGTTTAACATCAGGTGATTAATCAATGTAAATGATTCAATCCAGCGTGTAAAATGTTGTGACAACTTTACTGTACTGTACTTAAAGGTGAGTTTTAGGGGAAATGTTGTCAGTTAGCCCCAATGATTTACATCATTACAGCTCAAACGTTTTGTTTTTTTGTTTTTTTACATTTCAAATTTATGCAAAAATACATAGCAACAGTCAGGGGCCCTTCTTCTTCTTCTTCTTTCACCTGGTTGCCACAGCAGATCTTCTGCCTCCATCTCCCCCTATCCCCTAGCATCCTCCTCTCTCACACAAACCTTCTGCATCTCCTACTGTCTATCTGCTCAATGTTCAACATCCTTTGTCCTGTGTGAACCCCCTCCCCTCCAAAAAACCCCCACAACTCAGCCTTGCTTCTCTAACTTTGTCTCCAAGAACACTCAAGGACTCTGAGTATACAAAATCTTGACAAAAAATTCTCTTTTTAGAATTATTTGGAAATACATTGCAGATGGAGAAGACTATTTTGGACACTAAATGCTCTTAATCATTGTCGTATAAATTTAAAAACAATTACTTTTTTATTATAGTACAGAATCCTAATGTAGTCAACAACTGCTTACTTAGAAATACTCTCAATATGACACAGCGATTAACAGGCGTCATAAAAGTAACACATGTTTTAGAACTTGTTTAAATCTAAAAAAAAATGTATTGTTATGTTTTAGGCAAATAGCAAACTGGATTTATGTTTTTAGTTTGCTTTAGTTTATTTTTACACAGGCATGTTGAGTTTCCTGTTTTATTGTGAAGTTCTGTGTCTTAAGTTAGTGTGTCTGGTTTTGCTTCCCCTTGTCTCATCAGCTCTGATTTCTCCCAGCTGTGTTTCTCTCCTGTCTCCTATTCCCTGATTACGCCGTTGTGTATTATAAGCCCTGTGTTTCCTTTTGCTTGTTGTTGGTCCGTCTGTG
Source organism: Pundamilia nyererei (assembly GCF_000239375.1). NCBI lineage: Eukaryota > Metazoa > Chordata > Actinopteri > Cichliformes > Cichlidae > Pundamilia > Pundamilia nyererei. Next base: position 214,334 of record NW_005187597.1, read on the forward strand.
TTGTCTCCCCGAGTCTCCCCGTGTTTCCGCCGTATGATAGTTTCATGTCAGTTTTGTTAGTTTCCTCAGTTTAGGTTTCTCTTAGTTTTTCTGTATGCCCTTCTCGGTTCCTCCTGCATCCTGTTCACCTCAAAATAAAGCTCAATCTCCGCATCTATCTCAGTGCCTGCGTTTGGGTGGCACCTCTACATAGCCTGCCTTGCCAGCCGTGACATTAACAATACGATTCACCACAGCCTAAGCCAGTTTTGCAATACCCAGACCTAGTTTTTAATCATTTAAGAATTTAAATTTAAATTTAAGACGGTATACTGATTTTTTTCTCAAGTGAGAAACTGATCAAGTACACCATTCAAGCATTTAAGCTAATTTTTCTGAGCTGATTTCAGTTAAAGGCCTCGTGTATACTGCTGGATTAACCATTACATATCATTATCAGTACTGTTAGTTTATGGCATAATATGACATAAATCTTACATTCGTTAATGACCCAATAAGCACTAAAACCGTGCTTGTACACAGTAAAGACATTTTGTCACTTTTGGATAGCGCCAGGCTCATTCATTATCCTTGTATTTTTTTTTGCTAAGCTAAGCTAATTGGTGGGTTTTACAGCTAACAAATGACTGTGTGGTATTAGTCGTTTGTCTAATTCTCCACTACATTTCCCCCAAATGTTTAAGACTAACAATTTACTTCATTTGCACACATTAAAAGTAAGTAACGAAAATAAGCACACACATTTTGTCCACGTCTCCTCGTTTTCAAGCCATAAAACTGCATTTTTCTACATTCTCGCCTTTTTACCTTCGCTCTCTCATTTATTTTCCATGTCTCACTTCTTTCACGCCTTTCTTCAAACAACATGGGATAATCATCCAATATGTGGATGCTCTATTAAGTTTCTAGCAGTTTTACCCCCAGATAGTAATGAATCACTGAATACGAATCACATCAAGAGGACTTCGTTTTTCTTTGAGTCTTCATAACACTGACAAGATGGAGTCTAATTTTCATTAATTCTAATAGTCGCTGTGTGAGATGCGATGAAACTTTAATGATCTAAAATTGGGGAAACAGACAAAAATGGGTCACTGCATTAGCAAGTAGTGACTGGAGTACAGCAAATGAGGTAGAAGGTAAATATGATTTGAGTAATGGGGGTTAGATGAAGTTATTCAACTGACAATGTTGACAATATTGCAATTAAAGCCTTTACATAAGGATTTTCCTCTCATTAAGTAAAGATGTATGGCCCCTGTTTCTTGTTTGATTTAGTGGCTATTTTTTTCAGAGATCATTACTAAATACTATTCAATTGTAATTCTAGCTTTTTACAGATTGTTTTATTCTAGCAAGTCTTTAAGCTTTTAAAAAAAGGGAAGGTTTACACATTCGCCTTCAGCCTTGCACTGTTTGGGGGGGTTTTGTAACCCAAGAACCATTTGCTGGTTTCACACAATAATTGCTGTCAACCCAGCTGTACTTTTAAAGTGGATATAGAGCTCATCATCGTGAATTTGTAGTAGAAAATAATTAAACCATAAAACCATATATGGTACCGTTCGGACTATAAGGCGATTATAAGGCGATTATAAGGCGATTATAAGGCGATACAAAACTGTCAAATAAGTCAAACTTCATTCAACTTATTCACAATAATGCTCAACGTTGTTCAGTTTAACACATAAAATACAGAAAAATGCTCTCACTTTTTAAGTTAATTTCACTTCTACAAATCCATCAAGTTCTTCATCTTCACTGTCTGAGTAAGTAAGTAAAGTAAAATTGTATTTATATAGCAATTTTTATTTATATTCTGCTTCACAGAACCTAAAACATAAAAATAAAAATCAACCAAAAGCAAGTTTAAAAATATGAGTTTTTAGCTGTTTTTCAAAAGCGACCACGGAGTCCACAGATCTCAGGCTCAAAGGGAGAGAGTTCCACAGTCTGGGGGCCACAGTTACAAAAGCTCTGTCGCCTTTTGTTTTCAGCCTTGTGTGTTGGACAACTGAACCTTGTGGCACACCATAGGCAAGAAAAGTAGAAGAGGAACTGTACTTAGAGGTAGCCACAGAAAGGATCATTCATGCAAATAGGATTCAAACCAGTCCAAAGCAGCACCTGATATACCCACCCACTGTCTCAGCCTGTCTAGCAGAATATGATGGTCCACAGTATCAAAGGCGGAGGTCAGGTCCAACATCAACAGAGCGGAGCATTCTCCTGCATCACAACTCATCAAAATGTCATTGGAGACTGTAAGAAGTGTAGTTTCAGTAGAGTGAGCTGTACGAAAGCCAGATTGGAATTTATCCAGAATGCTGTATTCATCTAGAACAGCTATAAGCTGCTTAACCACAACCTTTTCCAAAATCTTAGCAATGAACGGTAATTTTGAAATCGGTCTGTAGCTACTGAGAAGAGAAGCGTCAAGCTTAGGTTTTTTTTTTAACAGTCGGTGAATGACAGCATTCTTACAATAAACAGGGACCTGACCAGAAACCAGTGAGGTATTGATAAGTATTGTGAGCACACAGGGACCAATAGACTGAAAGACAGTTGGGCGATTTCAGCCTACAAGCATGTCTCTTAGCAGGTGCCATTTTGGGATCCTTATAAACACAGCATAATATTATGTTGAAGCACAGGACGTATTACTCTGCGAGGCTCCTGACTACAGTAGCTGTAATGCTCCTACAATCCGTCAAGCGGTGCAGCTTCGTAACTTACCAAAGTCATACTAAAACATTTTGACAGATTTTTCAGGGCCGTGTATCACATAGAATCAGTTCAAGGTCAGTAAGCACAACCAGAATTGATACATAAGGCGCACTGTCAGTTTTTTGAGAAAATTGAAGGATTTTAGGTGCGCCTTATAGTTACTGAAATTCTAAAAAAAAAAAAATGTTTTGCAATTAAATAATATAACATAGAGTAATATGCAAAGGTCTTGAGCCACCACTTATTTCTTCATAATTTGCTTCCAAAGAGAGTTTATTGTATTTTTAATATGCTCTTGAGCAACTGTTCCCCAGTTTTTCTGATGGTCTTTCAGAGTTTTCTTTGGACATTTGCTGCTTTTTCACTTATTTTCAGTCCAGTCATTGTACGTGACCATTTTCAGAAGAACCTCTTAAAAATCCATTTAATACTGATCTATTACTTTCTAAAACGTTACCCAACTCAAGGGATCTAAAAGTGTTGTGTCTAAACATGACAGGAAACAAACGAAAAGAGCGAATTTTAAATTGGATCTTTAGGTAGATTGGAAAGACAAAAGTGGCAGGCCTGAAAAAAAAAAACAGAAAAGAAAAATAAAACAATCATACAACCAATTTTAAATCAGTACCTTGAGGCACTTGACTACTAGCAGCCATTTACACACATGTATATAATTTGTTTCTGTGGCTTAAAAAACAGAAATTGAGAAAGATTACCAGTCTGACAGCCATAAAATAGTATTTTTACACCAACAAGGTGTTATCAAAAACTTGTCATATCTTGGCATGACATACAATCTTGTGGAGTGATTGATTTGAAGTTTAGGGTTGATTTAAGGTTGAATTGCCATCACTGTACATCTGTATGTACAGAAGGAGTCAGGAAAAAACACTGTGTGGAGGCTTTTTCATGCATTCAGCTGTTGTATTTCAGTTCTTGTGTTTGGGATCTTGTCAAAATAAATGCAGAAACGTACAGTCAGATTTGGATCTACATCCAATGCCATGATTAGTAATATCTTGCCAATTCTCCCAAAACACTGCCAGTGCCATAAAAGCACACCTGGATAGAAAACACACAGTGGAGCACTATCAGTCATGGACAGGTATCCCCAGAGTGCAGACCGCAGCGTTATTAAAGCAGTGTGGGATGATCTCGACAGAGAACAGAAAAGAAGGCAGCCAGCATCCAGAGAAAAGCTTTGAAAGTTCTTCAAGACTGGAGAATTATTCCTGAAGACTATTTAAAGAAATTACAAGAAAGCTTGTCATCGAGTTCAGGCTGTGCTGAAGAATAAAGGTGGTCATACCAGATATTTACTCTCAAGCTTGATAGAGTTGTACAGCCTCTGGCTTTGCCTTATATAACGTATCTTTACTTCTGTTTGCACATTTTATTAAATTGCTGAACCTCTGCCAGTTTCACAGCAAAATACAAAGAGGTGAGGGGTGGCTCGAGATTTTTATGTGGTACTGTACACTTACCATCACTTAAGGGAGCTTTAAGGTTAGGACTTACTCTTACTGTAATTCGTGAATACATTAACATCCTTAAAATCATGCATAATTAAGCATATCAGCCATTTCATCTGATACTTTCCCATCCATGTTGAATTTGTGTAACACAGATACCCCATCTGCACCTTGTGAGTGTCTTCTAGGGGATTTTCTGTCAGACATGTTTTCTCTTTATGCCCTTCCTTTTTTGGTTAAAACATAAGGCTGATTTGGGACTATGCTATGTGTCCCCATTGACTACAATGGAGACATACACTCTGTATACACTATATATAATGCTCAAAGCACTGCTGTGCTGTCAGTTTGCTAGCATGACTGTACAGTCTTGTTCCACAGTGTTGTTGCAAAGTAGGCAAAAAACACTTTGCTTTTTGTGTTACCTTGATCTCAAATTGATTTTGTCAGTTTTTTATCCTCATCTAAGAGTACAGTTATTAATAGCCGATAGTTGTCAAGGTATTACCTTCATTGAAAGAGAATTTATCCAAATTGAATCTGACAAACTACTAAATTTTTACCCTCAAAGAGCCCATTGAAGTTCTGGAAGAAAGTTGGTTCTGACAGAGCTAGACTATAGGATCAAATCAGCAACACTGAACATGTAAACAACAACCATAAGTAAAGCAGCCATCCTGAGAATACCCTTTGATAAACAGACTTTCATACAGGGCTTCAAATTTATTAGTTCTGCCATCTTAGACAAGAACGTTTATATGCCCCTGGAATCCTTCTGGAATTGTAAGCCAGATGGTAGAAGAATAAGGTGTGCCCACAGCCGTGAGTGTCTATTAACCCTTACCTTCAAAGTGCATCACAATGCCACCTTCAAACCAAATTACTAAGAGGTGTACTTGGAAAACACCTTGTGATCAGTGCACCCTTGGCACCTTTATACAGGACTTCCAATCTATGGCATGGATTGCAAAGTAATTACACAAGGACCACAGGAAAAGAGACTGCATAATCCAAATTTCAATTAAAGCTAATGTTTAAACATATAGTAGTTCAGGTTGGCCTTGAGAATTAACAAGCAGAAAGTAAATTTTTGCTCATTCTGGAGTTCAGATGGCCATTGGGGACAACGTTTTACAAATTACTGTGAAATAAATAGAGACTATGACTTGAGAAGGGATCTGACCATGACTCTGTTTCTGTCTGAGGAGAAAACTCTCCCTTAGATAATTAGCATTCATGGACTGCTTGAAAGGTTCCCTTCACCTTCCATTCAGTTTTCTGACCTGCTCCAACAGGTCAGCATGACCTCTAGCAAACCTCTTCACGATCACATTCATCACTGCATACTTGAAAACCCTTGGCACATTAGTAGCGCTGAAAACCTGACCATCTGCAACTCAGTTTTAAAAAAAAATCAATTTCCACAAATTTACCATCTCAGTAAATGGCTGCATTATTTTAACCTTAAGTATATCATGCTGTAATACTGTGTTTTTGTTTTAGTCGTTATTTTCAATGTCTTTTCTCATCTTTTGGTTACTATGTTTTTGCGTGTCCATTTGTTTCTTTAGTAATTTATAATTGCTGAGTTGATGTAAGTTTCTCTTTAACTTTTGTCACATACAAGGCTTCAGTCACATGGAATTTGCGTACTGGTTGCTAGAAAAAATTCTCTACTCCCCAACTGACAAGCGGTGGCTGATGGTCATTAGGTTGAAGTATGATGCTGCACAAGAAACATCTCCTTGTGATTGCCTTGGTCACTAGCGGATGGCAGAAATGGAACATTCTCTATTTTTGCAAAACGGAAACAGAGAATGTAAAAGTATGAGTAAACGTTTTGTCGTACTGCTTCAGCCAAAATGTTTGAAAAAGCGTAACTTTTTCTTTTAAGCCAAATGGTTTCCTGTTTTGGTTTATGTTGCAATTTTCACAGCTTCACAACAACTCAGAGAGTAGATGTCAACTGTTTGCAGACAATTTGGCAACTTCCATGCAAACAATGGGCAACTGCTGCAATCCACAAGTGATCAAATGCAAGAAGGTTTTGGGTGCAGCAGCATATATTTTTTGTAAATACTTTTTATCAAGCACGTACCAGTTACTTCCATGAAAATTTGCAGTCTTTAGTTGCTAGGGAGACATTAACATTTGAATTTAGCCCCAAAGCTATATAGATTATTGCAACTGTGGTGTTTACAGGTCATTTTTAGTTTTAAAACGTGAAATTCGAAGGCATGGGATCACAGTTTATTACTATAAACATTTAACACACCAGGTTAATGAACAGTTGTTTAAGGTTGTTTAGTAATGCTGTATAAACAGATTGCTAATTATCTGAGCAAGACTTGCCATACTATGCCATAGACATAGTACGTGAACTCACAGTTTTCTTATTGTTCAGAACAGGTGTGAAGCAATTATTTTTAACACTTGCCACTGACTCTCAAATTATATTTCACTTCTGGGAACTTGTATGAAACAGCAATGTAAGCAAACCCTAGGCCCGCACACACAAATACACACACGTGCGTCGTGTTAATGTTTCCTCTGTTCTCCTCTCCCCTGCTCTGGCCTCATCTATTTTAATGCAGTGAGAATGCTGATTGGACAAGATGAACATTTAGACAGGGTGAAAGGAACAGCAGCTTGCAATTTGTCACCTTCTCACTACTTTTTAGTAGTTGAAAGAGATGATGTGGAGAAGGGTTTGACTGGAGAACAGATGCAGAGATAAAAGAGATGCAACAAAGGGAAGAAGACAGTGATCTACTTTCTTCCAAGTGAAAATTGAAACCACTGTCTCATTAACTCTGGAAAAGTTTAAGAATTGCTGGTGGGAAGTAACTTTAACACCTTTGGACAAGTTGCAATAAGTGGGAAAAGAGAGCAGATCCCTCAAGTTTGTCTCAACACCCTTGCCAAATCAAACCCAAAAAACTTTGGATTTTTGTATAGGAGCAATAGCTAAAAGAATGTCGAATAAAGTTTAGCTCAGACAATATGGCAGGACAGATGATTTCATGTAACTCTGACCCGCTTTCAATTGTTGTCAAAGTTGTCAAAAAGTCTGCAAATACATAAGGCCCCTTATGAAACTGTACGGCAGGAAATGCTGTTAATAATTCTCATCATTCACAGCTATCTCTCCTTCTCACACATACATTGATTCACCCCCTTACCCACCCAGTATCTTTCCTAATTTCAAAAGAGAAACCATGCAGTTGTTAACAAGATTGGAAAAAAATGTTAAGAGTTGTACATCACTGATTTACACATGTACTTTGTTTAATATGAGAGGACTTTTTATTCAAAGAATGACTCACCTCAAAGGCAGCCTGAAGTGCTGCTTGCATTTCAAAACAGCTGATTAAACCCTTGAATTCCCTTTTCTTATTATGTGTGTGCCTGTGCTTTTTGTTCTGTCTGGTTTAGGCTACAGATCCAGATCTGGGGGCAAGCGGTCAGGTCCATTATCGGCTCGTCAACCACCAGGGGCTGTTTTCCATCAATGCCACTGGAACCATTACAACTGCAGTGCCACTGGACAGAGAGGTGAGACGAAGCTACAGATTCTGTTCCTAATTAGTTTAAGGCAAAGCAGACAACTGTAAACGGTAATAGTATTTTTATGACGTAACTCCACAAACAGGAATGGCTGAAAGAAGTGTGTTTTTGGTTTGCAAATCCTTCTATATGTCCCATTCTCTTAAATTTGATCTTTTGATGATGTTGGAGGAGTTTTGTCAAAATCTGGCATTAACATTCCCTTGGAATGAAAGATGAACTGCGGGGCTGAATAAACTGTCAGTGCAGTAAAGATAAACCTATCCAGATCAACTGAGGGGCCAGCAGCTTCTCTTGGATCCTGGGCCAGTTTTTTGCTGGATTTTTGTTTTCCCCATTTCTTAACGACATGACTTTCAGAAACTATTCATATGCTGGAGACTTGCCATTCAGGGCTAATACTTGTTCTTTTGTTCTCCAGTTGTCTAGTTGGCTCAAATTTTTTAAGGACACACTGCACATCATAGCAAGATATGACATGTTTTCAGCAAATATTTTGTTATGAATCATCTTCTTTGTGCAAAAATAAAATATTTTGCCTTTCAAACTGTGTTTTGTTGGCATTTGTTGTAGAAAAACGTTTTTTGTTCCTAATAATAAAGTGCATAAAGAGAAGTTATGTCTAGACACTACAATGGATCATTCCAGTAGTTAGGTGCTGCTTTTATGCTAATATAGGTCTATAACAAACGGACTTAAAATGTGTGCAAAAAAAGCCAAAAAAACCACCTTTCTGAACTGTTGCTAGAGAACTATTGCTCAGAACCATTGCCCTTTAAAAGCAAAATTTAAAGAAAAGAGGAGTGGTTGAAGAGTTTTGCACAGTACTGTCAAACAATATAGTGGTGACATATCCAGCAGCTCAGAATTAAAATCTGGTTGACATGAATGCAAACTGTAATTTGGGTGGTTGGTGAAAGAAAACTGTGAGAAAGTAATTCTTGTTTGTAGCTTTGTTAATGCTAAATTTTGAATCTGTGTTCTCCTGAAGGTTAAAGGCCATTACTATCTCACGGTTGAAGCCTGGGATGGTGCAGAGAATCCACGGCGATCCAGATTAACACTTCGTGTCACCGTTCTGGATATAGACGACAACAGCCCAATATTCACCCAACAAACTTACAATGTCAATCTACCGGAGAACAGCCCAAAGGGCACTGTTATATTACAATTAAAGGTAAGTGTTTGTAAAGAGGAACAGGTGGTTTTGTAGCTTAGGCGTTTAGCGAATCAAACAAAAAGAAAAAAATCAGTAGTTCATTGGAACTTTTATATCTAAATTTTTGGTAAAGTGAAAAAGTTCTCCAGTGTAAATAAGGCTTTGTTGCAAACAAAAACTTACTGAAACTAGATCATGACAAATAAATCATCTCTGCTGATGCATTGGTTGGTTTTAGATTAGTACAGTTATATCTGAATCAGCAGATAAACAGTGCAGCAAAGAAAGATGGGGGGGGGGGGGTTTGAGAAAACTACCTGCATTATAAAATGTAATTTCTTCAGCAGATAACTCTGGCATGTATTTTTTATCTGAAGAAGATCCAACTCAGTGTTGCTCACAAGTCTTTAAACAAATGAATGGATTCCTAAAGGAGCTGTTCTATATTGCTTATGCTGTTTTTATGTGTGCGTTAATTGTTTGTACTGCCCTACCAGCCATTGATCTAACCAACGATAATTTCCCAGAACAATTGTTTTTTTCTGTTTGTTTTTAGTGTATTTCTGAGAGCAATCACACAGCTTATATGTTTATATGTTTCTTAATTAAAACATCACTTTTTCTTGTGTTCTCAGTGTTAGCGTTATCATTTAAATCTCTATAGCACTGTAGAGGTTTAGAAGAACTTTTTTTTTATCAAATCTTAGCATTCCTTAGCAAAGACACAAATTGCTGGTTTGCATTTATTTTATATACAGATCAAGCTAATATGTTTAATGTCCTTAATAATGTTCTTAATAAATCCCTTTATCTTAAAAATTCCCATTGATGTCAGTCTAATTTAATGTTATTTATTATTATTATTTATTAATGTTACAAATTATTGAAAATTATATTTATGCTGCATGCAGTGATAGAACATTGATAGTTTGATAACACTTGCAGACACGCTGCACACTGCAGCAGAATGTGAGATAAAGCTGCACAGCTACACTTTAAAATTATTACATAAGATATGGACCACCAGCTGTAATTTAAAGGTTACTACCACAGGCATTTCTGACAACAACACAACACAGATCTAATTAAACTGTTATAGTGTGTTACAAGCAGGTATATATGGATTCATGTCCTACTGACAAGTATTAGAAATTCACATTGCTTTCCTTTCCATGTTCTCTGTAGGCGACAGACGCTGACCTCAACTCCAACCTTACTTACCGAATCAGAACCGAAGGCTCGGACCAGGACATCACTCAGCTGTTCCACATCGACTCCAGAACAGGCGAGCTTTCAGTTCTCAAGGTTCCGGACTTCGAGGCTCTGTCTGAGTCAGAGCCCACATACACGTTCACTGTAGAGGCCCTGGACACAAAGGGAAACATGCCTCCTGGACTAGCCTCTGTTACAGTCAGAATAACGGTGAGTGCGTGGGTATGTGTCTACAAGCTAGTTTCTCTGTGTGGACATAAAGATGGGTAATATTTTCTACTCTTTTAGTAAAGTGTCTTTAGTTTGAAGAAAGGTAAACTGGCATTATGATGTAGCAGGTATTGGAAGATCATTATGCTTTTTGGTGGGGGTTTAATAAATGAATAATGAATGAAAATCGAATATGGAAAAGGCAAGCAAAGCATTTTCAGTCAGGAAAATAAAAAAGACCAAAAAAGCATTTTAGAACCAGCGTATGAAAATACAATGTGGTCTACATTGTAAAATGGCAAGTACCAATTGGCGGACACAACTGCTAACTTGCCATCCAAGTGGCATCGGCAGCACTAGAATTGATTGTTGCAACATCTGTTTGGTGTAGAGTCCAAGCGGCAACCTTTTGGGCTGAAAAAAAGCACCAAAAACTGCATTTTTTTGAATGACCATTTGACACTCGCTCCAAAAGAGAACTTTATAGTAGCAGTCACCATAGCTGGTTTTCCCTTTTAAATCAAATATGTGGAGGAATTCTTTTTAAACCCATCTGTTTAAATCATGTTAAGTCTTACATGTATTGGAGCAAGGCTGCTTTGAGTGTTAGATGGTTGCCAGTTCCTACTAGTTCAAATAACGAAAGTATTGGTGGCTTTTGGATCATTTTAAATGTAAATATCTAACAAATAATATGGTTTACTGTGTGATTAATTATTATACTAACAGACCTCCCAAGAAGTCTGTCCTCCAGTTTTGGTGAGTAAAATTTGGGTATTTTATTTTTATGCTCTTATTAGCAGGTATCTGTGTCTGTGCAATGCACCCTTGCCCAAGGTTTTCACTCGTCTGCCATCACACGCATATAAACTTGAGTGACATCACATATTTTAATTCATAAGCTTTAATATAATGTTGGCACATCCTTTGCAACTATAATAGCATTAACTCTTCTGGGAAGGCTTTCCACATTGTTTAGGAATGTATTTATTTTTTACCATTCTTCCAAGGTATTTCCAAGGTTTGACACTGATGTTAGACGAGAAGGCCTGTGTCACAGTCTCTTCTGTAAATTATCCTAAAAGCGTTCTGTTGGGTTGAGGTTCCCAAACTGTTCCCACAAAGTTAGGTCCATGAAGTTGTCCAAAATGCATGCATTTATTATTGAAGCATTGAGAGTTAATTTGACTGGAACTAAGGGCCCGAGCTTAACTCCTGAAAAACAAACCAACACCATAATGCCCCCTCCACCAAACTTTACACTTGGCACAGTGCAGTAAGACAAGTAGCGCTCTCCTGGCAACCACTGAACCCAGGCACATTTGTCAGTTTGCCAGATGGAGAAGTGTGATTTTCTACGGTGTGATTTCTTGATTTTATACACCTTTGGCCATGGAAGTGAGTGGAACACCTGAATTGAATTATTTGAATGAATCGGTGAGGAAATATGCATAAGTGTGCTGAAGGTTTTACAATAACCGTTGATTAGACAAGGTCCAGGCCTATTAACCTCTTGCTAGTGATCATGATTGCATACTACTCTATGCAGAGGTATATGATGCTCAAGCCTACAGTGATCTGGAAACTGCTGGAAGCACCAGTGTGATCGTCCACAGTGAAACAAGTTTTAGATCACCATGGACAAACAAAGTGATGAATTAGAAAGAAGTCCCTATCCGGTCGTTAAGTGATGACGTGACGAATCCTACTTCCTAGTCTGCGTTTAATATGGCTTTTGTGTTAAAATGTTTAATGTTTTGTATTTTCTTCTATTTAATCTCAAAAAGCTCCTAAAACAGTCAGTGATCACTGTTGACCTCCCTCGGCTTTTATTACCGCTAATCATTTATTTAAGCTCAGTTTTTAAAACCTTAGGATG